>NC_059223.1:2870840-2990840 GCF_020615455.1 Coregonus clupeaformis | reverse complement strand
ATTATTTGTGCCTCATTTACATAAATACACCTGGTGTATTTGATTTGCATATATTTAAAAAATACATTAACATAAAGTTGTGGAACAGTGCTGCAAACTACCAAACACGTGCTCCGTCTACCCCACCTGCGCTCACCTGCTCTGTCTAGACTGCCTCATTAATTACTGTTGGTGTCACGTTCTATTGCATAATTCAACAAGCGTGTCACTGGCAGGAGACCCTCGGATAAAACATCTCCACGCTTGTCTCTAGATTCCACCTATCTAAACATGCTTTCCATTGTTTGTGAGATCAGACATAATATCACTATAATCGGAGTGTTCATTCTCAGAAGCTGCTTTCATTTCAGCGCATCTCATTTGGAAACATTTCAACCATATTAAATGATTACTTTATTAAATTCCACAAAAAAAAATGAACAACAACAATCGCTTGAGGTGAGCTTTTTACGTTGTTGACCGATACAGTGGCTACATCCCAAATGGAACCTTATGCCCTATTTAGGCCTGGGCCCTGGTCCAAAGTAGTGCACTATATAGGGAATAGGGTGCCATTCTCTGGTCTAAAGTAGTGCACTATATAGGGAATAGGGTGCCATTCTCTGGTCTAAAGTAGTGCACTATATAGGGAATAGGGTACCATTCTCTGGTCTAAAGTAGTGCACTATATAGGGGATAGGGTGCTATTCTCTGGTCTAAAGTAGTGCACTATATAGGGAATAGGGTGCCATTCTCTGGTCTAAAGCAGTGCACTATATAGGGAATAGGGTGCCATTCTCTGGTCTAAAGTAGTGCACTATATAGGGAATAGGGTGCCATTCTCTGGTCTAAAGTAGTGCACTATATAGGGAATAGGGTGCCATTCTCTGGTCTAAAGTAGTGCACTATATAGGGAATAGGGTGCCATTCTCTGGTCTAAAGTAGTGCACTATATAGGGAATAGGGTGCCATTCTCTGGTCTAAAGTAGTGCACTATATAGGGAATAGGGTGCCATTCTCTGGTCTAAAGTAGTGCACTATATAGGGAATAGGGTGCCATTCTCTGGTCTAAAGTAGTGCACTATATAGGGAATAGGGTGCCATTCTCTGGTCTAAAGTAGTGCACTATATGGGAATAGGGTGCCATTCTCTGGTCTAAAGTAGTGCACTATATAGGAATAGGGTGTCATTCTCTGGTCTAAAGTAGTGCACTATATAGGGAATAGGGTGCCATTCTCTGGTCTAAAGTAGTGCACTATATAGGGAATAGGGTGCCATTCTCTGGTCTAAAGTAGTGCACTATATGGGAATAGGGTGCCATTCTCTGGTCTAAAGTAGTGCACTATATAGGGAATAGGGTGCCATTCTCTGGTCTAAAGTAGTGCACTATATAGGGAATAGGGTGCCATTCTCTGGTCTAAAGTAGTGCACTATATAGGGAATAGGTGCCATTCTCTGGTCTAAAGTAGTGCACTATATAGGGAATAGGGTGCCATTCTCTGGTCTAAAGTAGTGCACTATATAGGGAATAGGGTGCCATTCTCTGGTCTAAAGTAGTGCACTATATAGGGAATAGGGTGCCATTCTCTGGTCTAAAGTAGTGCACTATATAGGGAATAGGGTGCCATTCTCTGGTCTAAAGTAGTGCACTATATAGGGAATAGGGTGCCATTCTCTGGTCTAAAGTAGTGCACTATATAGGGAATAGGGTGCCATTCTCTGGTCTAAAGTAGTGCACTATATAGGGAATAGGGTGCCATTCTCTGGTCTAAAGTAGTGCACTATATAGGGAATAGGGTGCCATTCTCTGGTCTAAAGTAGTGCACTATATAGGGAATAGGGTGCCATTCTCTGGTCTAAAGTAGTGCACTATATAGGGAATAGGGTGCCATTTGGGACACAGCCAGGAAGAACACACTTACACTGGTGCTGTTGAGGAAGTTTCCAATGGCCAAAAGCGTTGCTAGGATGCGCTTAAAGGTTTTGTTTTTGGCGAGCTGCTCCATACCTAGTTTTAGGTCGAAAAGAGGCTCTGCTATCTCCTGCACAGGGACCAAGAGAAGAGATGAAGAACCTTTAGGGAAAACAAACTGCATCAAACAGGCTAACACAGGCTAACACAGGCTAACACAGGCTAACACAGGCTAACACAGGCTAACACAGGCTAAAACAGGCTAACACAGGCTAACACAGGCTAACACAGGCTAGGCAGTCAGTGAGGATTCACAGTCCACTACACTAGTGCTGCAGAGACTGTGAGCACAGTGTGTGCGTGTGCGTGTGTGTATATGTGCGTGTGCGTGTGTGTATATGTGTGTGGGGTGCTTGCTATAGACAGAGATACCAACGATGTGTAATTGACAGAGATTCAGAGGTGATAACAGAAACACAGAGAGAACAGAATCTGCCTATCCTGGACAAACTGTTGATATTCTCCCTCCCCATCCCATCCATAACCATGAGGCTGTTGATATTCTCCCTCCCCATCCCATCCATAACCATGAGGGGAATATTCTGCTGTTGTTGAGCTGCCCGTCTGACAACACCGACCAGCGCTGCTCTGCTGGTGAGGCTTTGGATACCCACGGTTCCTACAGCACATGACGACAGATGACTGGAAGAGCTTTAAGATGACGTACAGCTGCGTAGAGACTTAAGCAGACCACTCGCCTGGGCCCAGACGTGTTTTTCTGCAGGAAGCACGAGGACATAACGAGAGCAGGACAGACTAGATGCTTTAGGGGTACGGACCCCCGATCCTACCTTCTCCAGGGTTTCATAGTTGAGTTTGAAGGCCCAGAGCTGTAGTCGAGCGGTGAGGCCGCTGATGGACGACAGGGTGAGGAGGAACTGTTCCGCCGAGCCCAGGGGGACGTCAGGGTTGGCCAGCTGAGCCTCCTGGATCTTCTGCTTCTCTTCCTCACTAGGAGTCATCGTCAGGATTTTCTACGAGAGAACAGACGACTGGAGTTAGAGGAGGAGAGGCATGGATTTGGACCACAGGAAATCAGAGGACTGACTGGGGGGCGGCAGGTAGCTTTAGTGGTTAAGAGCGTTGTGCCAGTAACCGCAAGGTCGCTGGTTCTAATCCCCGAGCCGACTAGGTGAAAAATCTGTCGATGTGCCCTTGAGCAAGGCACTTAACCCTAATTCCTCCTGTAAGTCGCTCTGGATAAGAGCGTCTGCTAAATGACTAAAAAAGGAAAGTGTGAGTGGTAGACATTGATGTATGTTTTTGTTATTTAAAAAGGTGGTTTGTTGACAGAGATTTTCAGGTACACATGTAGTCGTTGACAGTAAACATGAATTAAAACTACACTAGAGGAATACTGTAGTTCTCCTCCATAACACTTCATAGGTCACTGACGTTCTATGTCTGAGTACACTGACCCTGGTGTAACAGCACCATCTAGTGGTAGAAAGGCAGTATTACCTCTATGCCCTCCTTGTTGATGGCAAACTCGTCAAAGTTGAGGATGGCGGTCTTGATGATGTGGACAGCTGGCAGCACAGTCATGCCGATGTTAATGGCGTTACTTCTCTTAGAATCTAACACCAGTATCTCCGCCTTCTTCACTTCTGCCCCTTTCTGCACGGACAAACAACACAGAAAGGTTTACAATTAACCAACAGAGATTACAGTTAGTATTTGCTTTGACTTCATTCCTGCTTTACAGTACTGGAGACAGTTTTAGACCTATAGTTTACACAGGCAGTCCAATTTAGATTCTTTAGGCAAATTATTTGGCATATCTGATATTTTCCTTAATGCCGTAAACAGCAACAAAAAACACGTGGAAATGTGATCTTTTGATTTCTGAGTTGATGTAAGGCCTCACCTTTAGAGCCACGGGCAGCTCCTTGGCCTTGGACTCAAACAGGTGTTCCAACTTGGCCGTATCCACGGTAACCTTATCCAGCGACGCCCACACTGTCCCGCGTCCGAATTTACACTTCCTGGGACTGTCTGACTGTTTGAGTTCCTTCCAGAACAACTTGACCGTCTTCCTCTTCTTGGCAAAGGCCAGGTCTGGAGCCTGGGAGGAGGAGGAGGAGGAGGAAGGGGGAGGAGGGGGAGCTCCAGGAGGAGGCGGAGGTGGTGGTGGAGGAGGAGGGGGACTCATACCTGGAGCCCCGGGGGGAGGAGGAGGAGGAGGAGGGGCGGAGCCTAGTCCAGGCATGGGTGGAGGAGGAGGTGGGATTCCACCACCAGGCCGACCAACCCCCACGTCGTAGACGTCCACGTCCAGAACGTCTATATCCTCCTCCTCCATAAGGTCAGAGAAGTCCAGGTCTTTAATCTTCAGGGCTCTGGAGCTGGGTTGGAGCTGGTCCCAGGCATCGGTCTGTCGGTCCCTGGCCAGAGGGGTCATCTGGGTATTCTCCAGGCTGCGGGCGTGGGTCTCCGCGTCGATGCTGTACTGCGGCCGGACACGCCGGTGCTGCTCCTCTGCCAGCCTGGCCCGCGCCGCCTGGGCACTGCCACCCAGACCCTCCAGCTCTGCCCTCCTGGAGCTGCTGTTCTCGCTGGGTAGAGGCTGGGCCTGGTGGGCCTGGAGGAAAGGATCAGTTAGATTCATCCAGGAATCAGTCGATCAAGGCTATCCGTATCGATTTGAAAATGTGGGAATCGAAGATTGAAAATTACAAATTTGAGTGATGTTTTCCAAAGCGTGACAGACGTGTTTAAATTAAAATAAACACAATGCTGTTTTTTTTATTCAGCTTTCCCCCCTGCTGTAGATCAGTAAGCATGTGTTCAGCTCTTTAAAAAAATAAAAATAAATCTTTTTACCCCTTTTTTCTCCCCAATTTCGTGATATCCAAATTGGTAGTTACAGTCTTGTCCCATCGCTGCAACTCCCCTACGGACTCGGGAGAGGCGAAGGTCGAGAGCCATGTGTCCTCCGAAACACAACCCCGCCAAGCCGCACTGCTTCTTGACACACTGCTCGCTTAACCCGAAACCAGCCGCACCAATGTGCAACTGGCGACCGAAGTCAGCGTGCACGCACCCGGCCCGCCACAAGGAGTCGCTAGAGTGCGATGGGACAAGGACATCCCTTAGCATGTGTTCAGCTCTTTAACTCTGCTATAGATCACTTCGATTAATCGGTCCTAGCACCCATCAACTAATGGATTCTGAAAGACTTCTAAAAAAAGGTCTAGCTGTCTAAGGCACAGTTTCAGGCCTCATGTCTAGTCGGTATTTTGGTATTTTTGGCATTTTATTAGGATCACCATTAGATGTTGCAAAAGCAGCAGCTACTCTTCCTGGGGTCCACACAAAACATGAAACATGACATAATACAGAACATTAATAGACAAGAACAGCTCAAGGACAGAACTACATAAAAATGTTTAAAAAAGGCACACGTAGCCTACATATCAATACATACACACAAACTATCTAAGTTTGAATCTGACCTACTGCCCCTTGACACTTGCCTGACGACTTATTTTAATTTTTTTGTCATTTAGCAGACGCTCTTATCCAGAGCGACTTACAGTTAAGTGAGTGCATACATTTTCATACTTTTTCATACTGGCCCCCCGTGGGAATCGAACCCACAACCTTGGCGTTGCAAGCGCCATGCTCTACCAACTGAGCTACACGATTCAAACGGAATTGTTCCGCTGCTGTGTGTTCACTACATACTTCAGTCTGAGACGGCCGTCGTTGAAATCGTTTGGGGTGACGTCAAAATGGGGGGTGTTGTACAAAACAATAGTCATCAGCGATTGGATCATCTCTAACCAATCAAAGGATCAAAGCCAATGACACATTTTATTTAAACGCTGCTTTACCCACGTGTGTTCTGGCTCTGGCCCAACCCATTGGTTTCTGGGACCAATCAGAACAGTTAGAATGTGTTCACGTTCTAGAAATTGGAACTCAGATCCAGACTCATTGCGGAGAAGAATCTAACGTCTGTCGGCGTGGCCTAGCATTTGTCCAAGCAAGGAGTTTAGGTAGCCAGGCAACGTTGACACAACCTCTCGATATCTTTCCCCACTGTCATCCTCTCTCTATCTGTTCAATAAAGTCAGAACGTTTATTATTTTAAATTTTTTTTAACTACACTAATTCATTCCTACCTTGAGGCTGGATAGACGTTCCTTCAGAATGCTACCAGCCCTGCCCAGCCCTCTGCGGTCCTCTGCCTCTCCGGAGAGGCTGTCCTCGGGGTCGAGGTTGGGGTCAGGGTCGATGCCTGACGGGCTCTTCAGGGGACCGGCTGAGGAGTTCTTGGCGTACAGCATGTTCAGCATGAACTTCCTCTCGTCGGAGAGGGTGTTATGCTGCTCCACCACACTGCCCTGCTGCTGGACACTGACACCTACAGGACAGGAGGGGAAGAACAACTGCATGTTACGATCAGAATATTCACACACATAGCATTATATATATATATCTTTGTACAAAAAAATGACATTACAAAAAAAAAATGACAGCAACTCCATGCTACGTTGTTGTACCCACATCTTTCACAGGTCATTGAAAGCTGCAGTTCTACACAACCTGGCATTTCAAAATGCAATAGAAACAATATTCTCTTTTCCTGCACTCCTTAACAGATTTCCATACAACATGTAACTGAAAAATAAGAAATCTTCCATCTGAACCGGCCAACATGCGAGCGCAGTTCCTCAGTAGATCCTAAGAGTATCATACTACCAGCTTTCTGAGCGAGACAGCAATATAGCAACACTAACTCACCAACTGGCTACCAGCGACCCTGTCCCCTTTACCGCAACACTCATCACCACTGACCCAATCCATCTACAGCAAATCTAAGTCCCAAATGTTCTTTATATATCAGGGGTATTCAACTCTGACCCTACGTGGTCTGGCGCCTGCTGGTTTTCTGTTCTACCCAAAAATGGAATTGGTGCCCCCAGGTCTAAAATCAGTCCCTGATTAGAGGGGAAGAATGGAAAAATGGCAGTGGAACTGGTTTCCAGGTCCAGAGTTGAGTTTGAGGGCTCTATATAATGCACTACATTTGAACAGGGCCCATAGCTCTAGTCAAAAACAGTGCACTATCTAGGGAACAGGGTGGCATTTGGAACGGAGACCAACACTCCTCACCAATTGACCCTGCCCTCTGCGTCGCAGCACGTTCCCTGTCAGTCAGAATCAGAACAGGAAAGGGAAACAAGATCCTCATCTGTTAGTATAAACATGTCTAACCCCTCCTGACTGGGGTGGTCTTGGATCCTGGTGGGACGTTGGAGGCCATAAGGGCCATGGTCAGGTTGGAGTCCCAAATGGTACCCTATACCCTTTTAGAGAGCACTACCTATTGACCAGAGCCTTTTGGACCCTGGTCCTCTGGTCAAACGGTAGTGGAATAGGGTCCCATTTGGGATGCAGGCCAAGACTGTTTAGGACTGGGTCATTAGTCTCCTGGCCACTGGGGGGAGGAAGAGATGGAATCTGCCATGTTATCTTCAAAGCCAGACACAATGAAAATATTTTGGTTTGAAATTTGCTACTGGATGTGAGCATTCCATGACAGAGTGTTGCTGCCCTGTGGAGTCTGGAGGACCAAACAGAGTGTTGCTGCCCTCTGGAGTCTGAAGGACCAAACAGAGTGTTGCTGCCCTGTGGAGTCTGAAGGACCAAACAGAGTGTTGCTGCCCTCTGGAGTCTGGAGGACCAAACAGAGTGTTGCTGCCCTCTGGAGTCTGAAGGACCAAACAGAGTGTTGCTGCCCTCTGGAGTCTGGAGGACCAAACAGAGTGTTGCTGCCCTCTGGAGTCTGAAGGACCAAACAGAGTGTTGCTGCCCTCTGGAGTCTAAAGGACCAAACAGAGTGTTGCTGCCCTCTGGAGTCTGAAGGACCAAACAGAGTGTTGCTGCCCTCTGGAGTCTGAAGGACCAAACAGAGTGTTGCTGCCCTCTGGAGTCTGAAGGACCAAACAGAGTGTTGCTGCCCTCTGGAGTCTGAAGGACCAAACAGAGTGTTGCTGCCCTCTGGAGTCTGAAGGACCAAACAGAGTGTTGCTGCCCTGTGGAGTCTGAAGGACCAAACAGAGTGTTGCTGCCCTGTGGAGTCTGAAGGACCAAATAACTTAAAGAAGTCTCTGAAAGTGTAAAGAAAGTGATTGTGTGTGTTGGACTTGTGTGTCTGTGAGCTATGATTGTCTGTCCTCACTGAGTTCCACTAGATGTCACAATAATCCCACTAACTACCTTGGTCTCTATTGAATTCAGTTCATCTGCAGGTGCCACCTATGGTAGGGGTTCACAAACCTCTGGTTTTCAGTTGTGACCCACCCAAAAGGAGTTCTCTTGTGGCCCTACAGATAACCTAAGGAATACTAAGTTCAAATACAGTCACTTTCAAGCTGGTCCCTGTATAGTTCAAATACAGTCAGTAGACAGGCTGGTCCCTGTATAGTTCAAATACAGTCACTTTCAAGCTGGTCCCTGTATAGTTTACATGCAATCAGTAGACAGGCTGGTCCCTGTATAATATACAGTCAGTAGACAGGCCGGTCCCTGTATAATATACAGTCAGTAGACAGGCCGGTCCCTGTATAATATACAGTCAGTAGACAGGCCGGTCCCTGTATAATATACAGTCAGTAGACAGGCCGGTCCCTGTATAATATACAGTCTGTAGACAGGCCGGTCCCTGTATAATATACAGTCAGTAGACAGGCCGGTCCCTGTATAATATACAGTCAGTAGACAGGCCGGTCCCTGTATAATATACAGTCTGTAGACAGGCCGGTCCCTGTATAATATACAGTCAGTAGACAGGCCGGTCCCTGTATAATATACAGTCAGTAGACAGGCCGGTCCCTGTATAATATACAGTCAGTAGACAGGCCGGTCCCTGTATAATATACAGTCAGTAGACAGGCCGGTCCCTGTATAATATACAGTCAGTAGACAGGCCGGTCCCTGTATAATATACAGTCAGTAGACAGGCCGGTCCCTGTATAATATACAGTCAGTAGACAGGCCGGTCCCTGTATAATATACAGTCAGTAGACAGGCCGGTCCCTGTATAATATACAGTCAGTAGACAGGCCGGTCCCTGTATAATATACAGTCTGTAGACAGGCCGGTCCCTGTATAATATACAGTCAGTAGACAGGCCGGTCCCTGTATAATATACAGTCAGTAGACAGGCCGGTCCCTGTATAATATACAGTCTGTAGACAGGCTGGTCCCTGTATAATATACAGTCAGTAGACAGGCCGGTCCCTGTATAATATACAGTCAGTAGACAGGCTGGTCCCTACAGTCAGTAGACAGGCCGGTCCCTGTATAATATACAGTCTGTAGACTGTAGACAGTCAGTCAGAGCTCAATGATGAAGACACTATAGAAAGACAGACAGAACGGCAGACAGAACGACAGACAGAACGACAGACAGAACGACAGACAGCAATGCGACAGACAGTACGACAGACAGAACGGCAGACAGAACGACAGACAGAACGACAGACAGAACGGAAGGGGCAGAGAGGATGTGGAGTTAAAAGGAGCGGGTCGGATGTTATTCTCTTGCCTGGTTCATTATGGGGAGCCTGTGTATCTGCTGGGTCAGGCTGCTCCAGGATGCTCTGGATGGGGCCAGTCTCTCCTGAGACCTGCCCCCCTGTGTGGGGCTCTGGCTGGGGATCTGTTCCTGCACCGCTGGCCTGGAATGGGGCTGTTGGTACACACACAGACACACAGACACACAGACACACAGACACACAGACACACAGACACACAGACACACACACACACACACAGAAAAAAACCTGTAAGTAAACATTCACAACTGAATAAACTACATTTCAGATAACGTATGAGTGAATTTCCATTTGATACGTTACTGGCAGAGCGTAATGCCAGTGAGTGTACTTCAGAGAAATGCCCCCCAGACTCACATCAACGTGAAAGGCCCTCTGGCCTCCTCTGCCAACGTCTTTTCACTTGTCTGAGTGTGTGTGTAAGACAGACAGAGAGAGAGAGAGAAATGTCTCTGTTTCCCATGCCAATAAAGCCCTTTGAATTGAAATTGTATTGATGTAGAGAGAGAGAGAGAGAGAGAGAGATAGAGAGGAAGAGAGAGATAGAGAGAAAGAGAGAGAGAGATGAGAGAGAGAGAGAGAGAGAGAGAGAGAGAGAGAGAGAGAGAGAGAGAGAGAGAGAGAGAGAGAGAGAGAGAGAGTGAGAGAGAGAGAGTATAGAGGAGAGAGATAAAGAAGAGATAGAGAGAGAGAGAGAGAGAGAGAGAGAGAGAGGAGAGAGAGATTGAGATAGAGAGAAATACTTGAATCAGTTATAGAACCCATTGCCCTTTATGGTTGTGAGGTCTGGGGTCAGCTCACCAACCAAGAATTCACAAAATGGGACAAACACCAAATTGAGACTCTGCATGCAGAATTCTGCAAAAATATCCTCAGTGTACAACGTAAAACACCAAATAATGCATTCGGGGCAGAATTAGGCCAATACCCACTAATTATAAAAATCCAGAAAACAGCCGTTAAAATTCTACAACTACCTAAAAGGAAGCGATTCCCAAACCTTCCATAACAAAGCCATCACCTACAGAGAGATTAACCTAGAGAAGAGTCCCCTAAGTAAGCTGGTCCTGGGGCTCTGTTCACAAACACAAACAGACCCCACAGAGCCCCAGGACAACAACACAATTAGACCCAACCAACTCATGAGAAAACAAAAAGATAATTACTTGACACATTGGAAAGAATTAACTAAAAAACAGAGCAAACTAGAATGCTATTTGGCCCCTAAACAGAGAGTACACAGTGGCAGAATACCTGACCACTGTGACTGACCCAAACTTAAGGAAAGCTTTGACTATGTACAGACTCAGTGAGCATAGCCTTGCTATTGAGAAAGGCCGCCGTAGGCAGACCTGGCTCTCAAGAGAAGACAGGCCTTGTGCACACTGCCCACAAAATGAGGTGGAAACTGAGCTGCACTTCCTAACCTCCTGCCAAATGTATGATCATATTAGAGACACATATTTCCCTCAGATTACAGCGGATCCACAAATAATTCCAAAACAAATACAATTTTGATAAACTCCCCTTATCTATTGGGTGAAATACCACAGTATGACATCACAGCTGCAAGATTAGTGACCTGTTGCCACAAGAAAAGGGCAACCAGTGAAGAACAAACACCATTGTAAATACAACCCATATTTATGTTGATTTATTTTCCCATTTGTACTTTAACTCTATTTGCACGTTGTTACAACACTGTATATAGACATAATATGACATTTGAAATGTCTTTATTCTTTTGGAACATTTGTGAGTTTAATGTTTTTATTGTTTAATTCAATGTTGTTTATCTATTTCACTTGCTTTGGCAATGGTAACATACGTTTCCCATGACAATAAAGTCCTTAAATAGACAATTGAATTGATATAGAGAGGAGAGAAAGAGATATAGAGAGAGAGAGTAAGAATGTGTGTGTGTGTGTGTCTGCCAGTGTGTGTGTGCGTGTGTGTGCGTGTGTGTGTGTGTGTGCCTGCCAGTGTGTGTGTGTGTGTGTGTGCGTGTGTGTGTGTGTGTGCCTGCCAGTGTGTGTGTGCTTGCCAGTGTGTGTGTGCGTGTGTGTGCGTGTGTGTGTGTGTGTGTGTGTGTGTGTGTGTGCCAGTGTGTGCCAGTGTGTGCCAGTGTGTGGGGGGCAGTTTTCTGGGCCTCTCCATCATTTCCATGAGTTTACCAGAGGAACAGAATAGACAGAGAGGCTTTGAGTGGCCAGAGAGGGAGGGAGGGAGGGAGGGATGGAGAGAGGGAGGGAGGGATGGAGAGAGGGAGGGAGGGAGAGAGGGGAGGGAGAAAGTGAGGGAGGGAGAAAGTGAGAGATGGAGGGAGGGAGAAAGTGAGAGATGGAGAGAGGGAGGGAGGGAGGGAGAGAGGGAGAGAGGGAGAGAGGGAGAGAGGGAGAGAGGGAGAGAGGGAGAGAGGGAGAGAGGGAGAGAGGGAGAGAGGGAGAGAGGGAGAGAGGGAGGGAGGGAGGGAGGGAGGGAGGGAGGGAGGGAGAAAGTGAGAGATGGAGGGAGGGAGGGAGGGAGGGGCTCTATAGCCAGACTTCCAGAGTCATGCTCTCAGGGGTCTGAGACTTCATGGGAAACTAGATGCCTCTCATCTGGTGTCAGAGCTGGGAGCCCAGACAGGACTAGTATTACTAGAGACGTTGGTTATGTCCTTATTACCCCAGCATGAGGGCCATTCACACGGGATTCATTTTTTCCAAACTGACTGTAATTCTTGATTATTTTTCATTCAATTGACCCTCATGACGGAAGCCTGGAGGTTTTTATTCTAGGTTTGAAGATATTCAACATCCTGTCTAGTTGATAATCGGCTACACTGATAAATCGTGCTTGGCTTCCAAATGTACAGGTGTCCCCATAATATATACATTGAGGAAGTGTGATCAAATCAAATCAAATCAAATTTTATTGGTCACATGCGCCGAATACAACAGGTGCAGACATTACAGTGAAATGCTTACTTACAGCCCTTAACCAACAGTGCATTTATTTTAAACAAAAAAAGTAAGAATAAAACAACAACAAAAAAGTGTTGAGAAAAAAAGAGCAGAAGTAAAATAAAGTGACAGTAGGGAGGCTATATATACAGTAAAATAAAGTGACAGTAGGGAGGCTATATATACAGTAAAATAAAGTGACAGTAGGGAGGCTATATATACAGGTGGGTACCGTTGCATAGTCAATGTGCGGGGGCACCGGCTAGTTGAGGTAGTTGAGGTAATATGTACATGTGGGTAGAGTTAAAGTGACTATGCATAAATACCTACCTCATAGTCCTCATTCTTAGTGATCCACAGTCATTCCTCATGAAAAGTCCCTCTGTGAGCTGCTGAACAGCGCACTGGCACTTGAGATGCGTTTATGGATGAGAAAATGAACTTGCCATTTCCAAAAGGTTTAGCTCAGAGGGGAATCAGTGATGCCCCCCTGCTTTGAGATCTGCTGCCTACGTCAACAGAGGCTTCATTAAATAGGCCTAGACACAATAGCCTAGTTTGTTATCGCACATTTAATTAAACTGACGTATTTGGTGACGTTCAACTTCAGTTATTTGGCACAAAAAACATAAACAAAAGTATTGGCTGTTAAAGTTGATAACTGTAGGCCATTCATATGAAATATATGCACATCACTTGTTTTCTTGCTCAAACTACAAGCAGCACCTGTCAAACCCTGTAATGTCTCTCAAAAACACAGAACTAGTATTATCAGAGGGCCTTGGAGTTGGTCGGAAAACAGTAGGTTATTCTGGCTGGAAATGTTACTCTCCCGCCATGTAAAAATGACTGACAGATTCACAAAGGACTAAAATGACAGATGTGGTGTTTTGTGCTAAACTAACCCCGTCCAGATAGAGCTATGGTCTATTTTCTGGGGGTTTCCTATTCCAGGTCTATTCCTCCTCAGTAACTATTCCTATTCCAGGTCTATTCCTCCTCAGTAACTATTACTATTCCAGGTCTATTCCTCCTCAGTAACTATTACTATTCCAGGTCTATTCCTCCTCAGTAACTATTACTATTCCAGGTCTATTCCTCCTCAGTAACTATTCCTCCTCTATTCCAGGTCTATTTCTCCTCTATTCCAGGTCTATTCCTCCTCTATTCCAGGTCTATCCCTCCTCAGTAACTATTCCTATTCCAGGTCTATTCCTCCTCTATTCCAGGTCTATCCCTCCTCAGTAACTATTACTATTCCAGGTCTATTCCTCCTCAGTAACTATTACTATTCCAGGTCTATCCCTCCTCAGTAACTATTACTATTCCAGGTCTATCCCTCCTCAGTAACTATTACTATTCCAGGTCTATTCCTCCTCAGTAACTATTCCTCCTCTATTCCTCCTCTATTCCAGGTCTATCCCTCCTCAGTAACTATTCCTATTCCAGGTCTATCCCTCCTCAGTAACTATTCCTATTCCAGGTCTATTCCTCCTCAGTAACTATTCCTCCTCTATTCCAGGTCTATTCCTCCTCTATTCCAGGTCTATCCCTCCTCAGTAACTATTCCTATTCCAGGTCTATCCCTCCTCAGTAACTAGTCCTATTCCAGGTCTATCCCTCCTCAGTAACTATTACTATTCCAGGTCTATTCCTCTTCAGTAACTATTACTATTCCAGGTCTATCCCTCCTCAGTAACTATTACTATTCCAGGTCTATTCCTCCTCAGTAACTATTACTATTCCAGGTCTATTCCTCCTCTATTCCAGGTCTATCCCTCCTCAGTAACTATTACTATTCCAGGTCTATCCCTCCTCAGTAACTATTACTATTCCAGGTCTATCCCTCCTCAGTAACTATTACTATTCCAGGTCTATTCCTCCTCAGTAACTATTCCTCCTCTATTCCAGGTCTATTCCAGGTCTATCCCTCCTCAGTAACTATTCCTATTCCAGGTCTATCCCTCCTCAGTAACTATTACTATTCCAGGTCTATCCCTCCTCAGTAACTATTACTATTCCAGGTCTATCCCTCCTCAGTAACTATTACTATTCCAGGTCTATTCCTCCTCTATTCCAGGTCTATCCCTCCTCAGTAACTATTACTATTCCAGGTCTATTCCTCCTCTATTCCAGGTCTATCCCTCCTCAGTAACTATTACTATTCCAGGTCTATTCCTCCTCTATTCCAGGTTTATTCCTCCTCTATTCCAGGTCTATCCCTCCTCAGTAACTATTCCCATTCCAGGTCTATCCCTCCTCAGTAACTATTACTATTCCAGGTCTATTCCTCCTCTATTCCAGGTATATTCCTCCTCTATTCCAGGTCTATCCCTCCTCAGTAACTATTCATATTCCAGGTCTATCCCTCCTCAGTAACTATTACTATTCCAGGTCTATCCCTCCTCAGTAACTATTACTATTCCAGGTCTATTCCTCCTCTATTCCAGGTCTATCCCTCCTCAGTAACTATTACTATCCCAGGTCTATTCCTCCTCTATTCCAGGTCTATCCCTCCTCAGTAACTATTACTATTCCAGGTCTATTCCTCCTCTATTCCAGGTCTATTCCTCCTCTATTCCAGGTCTATCCCTCCTCAGTAACTATTACTATTCCAGGTCTATTCCTCCTCTATTCCAGGTCTATTCCTCCTCAGTAACTATTACTATTCCAGGTCTATTCCTCCTCTATTCCAGGTCTATTCCTCCTCAGTAACTATTCCTCCTCTATTCCAGGTCTCTAATGAGAAACTCTCGCCCTTCCCAGCATGAGTTGAGGCTATGTTACGTAATGTCCTGCCCCTGTTTGACACTGCAGGGCCCGTTATTGGAAACATGGGTCGTCTCACATCTGACTGGAGAGGAGTAAGGATCAGCCCTCCCTCCTCTTGCTCCCAACAACACTTCCTCATTCTGAGGTGTTGTGATGACGCTCAAAGCGTTTGCCGACCAATGGCAAGCGCCGTGTGTGTGTCACTAACAATTAGGACGGCTCAACGAGGGTCTGAGAGGAGAGATGTTCTCAGGACAGGGCCCTACCGGGTCAGGCTGTCAGGGGTACTGGGCCTGGGGCCTGGGGCTAGGGGCCTGGGGCTAGGGGCCTGGGGCTAGGGGCTAGGGGCTAGGGGCCTGGGGCTAGGGGCCTGGGGCTAGGGGCCTGGGGCTAGGGGCTAGGGGCCTGGGGCTAGGGGCTAGGGGCTAGGGGCCTGGGGCTAGGGGCTAGGGGCTAGGGGCCTGGGCCTAGGGGCTAGGGGCCTGGGGCTAGGGGCCTGGGGCTAGGGGCTAGGGGCTAGGGGCCTGGGGCTAGGGGCTAGGGCCTGGGGCTAGGGCCTGGGGCTAGGGGCCTGGGCCTAGGGGCTAGGGGCCTGGGGCTAGGGGCCTGGGGCTAGGGGCCTAGGGGCTAGGGGCCTGGGGCTGGGGCTAGGGGCCTGGGGCTAGGGCCTGGGGCTAGGGACTAGGGGCTAGGGGCCTGGGCCTAGGGGCTAGGGGCCTGGGGCTAGAGGCTAGGGGCTAGGGGCCTGGGGGCTAGGGGCTAGGGGCCTGGGGCTAGGGGCCTGGGGCTAGGGCTAGGGGGCTAGGGCCTGGGGCTGGTTTCAACAGGGGGGTTAGGGCTAGGGTAGGGCGGCAGGTAGCTTAGTGGTTAAGAGCGTTGTGCCAGTAACCGAAAGGTCGCTGGTTCTAATCCCCGAGCCGACTAGGTGAAAGATCTGTCGATGTGCCCTTGAGCAAGGCACTTAACCCTAATTGCTCCTGTAAGTCGCTCTGGATAAGAGCGTCTGCTAAATGACTAAAATGTAAATGTAAATGTTTCAACAGGGGGGTTAGGGCTAGAGGACTAGGGTAGGGGCTGGTTTCAACAGGGGGGTTAGGGCTAGAGGACTAGGGTAGGGGCTGGTTTCAACAGGGGGGTTAGGGCTAGAGGACTAGGGTAGGGGCTGGTTTCAACAGGGGGTTAGGGCTAGAGGACTAGGGTAGGGGCTGGTTTCAACAGGGGGGTTAGGGCTAGAGGACTAGGGTAGGGGCTGGTTACAACAGGGGGGTTAGGGGCTAGAGGACTAGGGTAGGGGCTGGTTTCAACAGGGGGTTAGGACTAGGGTAGGGGCTGGTTTCAACAGGGGGTTAGGACTAGAGGACTAGGGTAGGGGCTGGTTTCAACAGGGGGTTAGGGCTAGAGGACTAGGGTAGGGGCTGGTTTCAACAGGGGGGTTAGGGCTAGGGTAGGGGCTGGTTTCAACAGGGGGGTTAGGACTAGAGGACTAGGGTAGGGGCTGGTTTCAACAGGGGGTTAGGGGCTAGAGGACTAGGGTAGGGGCTGGTTTCAACAGGGGTTAGGGCTAGAGGACTAGGGTAGGGGCTGGTTTCAACAGGGGGTTAGGGCTAGAGGACTAGGGTAGGGGCTGGTTTCAACAGGGGGTTAGGGCTAGAGGACTAGGGTAGGGGCTGGTTTCAACAGGGGGTTAGGGCTAGAGGACTAGGGTAGGGGCTGGTTTCAACAGGGGGGTTAGGGCTAGAGGACTAGGGTAGGGGCTGGTTTCAACAGGGGGGTTAGGGCTAGGGTAGGGGCTGGTTTCAGCAGGGGGTTAGGGCTAGAGGACTAGGGTAGGGGCTGGTTTCAACAGGGGGGTTAGGGCTAGAGGACTAGGGTAGGGGCTGGTTTCAACAGGGGGGTTAGGGGCTAGAGGGCTAGGGTAGGGGCTGGTTTCAACAGGGGGTTAGGGCTAGAGGACTAGGGTAGGGGCTGGTTTCAACAGGGGGGTTAGGGCTAGAGGACTAGGGTAGGGGCTGGTTTCAACAGGGGGGTTAGGGCTAGAGGACTAGGGTAGGGGCTGGTTTCAACAGGGGGTTAGGGCTAGAGGACTAGGGTAGGGGCTGGTTTCAACAGGGGGTTAGGGCTAGAGGACTAGGGTAGGGGCTGGTTTCAACAGGGGGGTTAGGGCTAGAGAACTAGGGTAGGGGCTGGTTTCAACAGGGGGTTAGGGCTAGAGGACTAGGGTAGGGGCTGGTTTCAACAGGGGGGTTAGGGCTAGAGGACTAGGGTAGGGGCTGGTTTCAACAGGGGGTTAGGGCTAGAGGACTAGGGTAGGGGCTGGTTTCAACAGGGGGTTAGGGCTAGAGGACTAGGGTAGGGGCTGGTTTCAACAGGGGGCTAGGGCTAGAGGACTAGGGTAGGGGCTGGTTTCAACAGGGGGTTAGGGCCAGAGGACTAGGGTAGGGGCTGGTTTCAACAGGGGGGTTAGGGCTAGAGGACTAGGGTAGGGGCTGGTTTCAACAGGGGGCTAGGGCTAGAGGACTAGGGTAGGGGCTGGTTTCAACAGGGGGGTTAGGGCTAGAGGACTAGGGTAGGGGCTGGTTTCAACAGGGGGGTTAGGGCTAGAGGACTAGGGTAGGGGCTGGTTTCAACAGGGGGGCTAGGGCTAGAGGACTAGGGTAGGGGCTGGTTTCAACAGGGGGTTAGGGCTAGAGGACTAGGGTAGGGGCTGGTTTCAACAGGGGGGTTAGGGCTAGAGGACTAGGGTAGGGGCTGGTTTCAACAGGGGGTTAGGGCTAGAGGGCTAGGGTAGGGGCTGGTTTCAACAGGGGGTTAGGGCTAGAGGACTAGGGTAGGGGCTGGTTTCAACAGGGGGTTAGGGCTAGAGGACTAGGGTAGGGGCTGGTTTCAACAGGGGGGTTAGGGCTAGAGGACTAGGGTAGGGGCTGGTTTCAACAGGGGGGTTAGGGCTAGAGGACTAGGGTAGGGGCTGGTTTCAACAGGGGGGTTAGGGCTAGGGTAGGGGCTGGTTTCAACAGGGGGGTTAGGGCTAGAGGACTAGGGTAGGGGCTGGTTTCAACAGGGGGGTTAGGGCTAGAGGACTAGGGTAGGGGCTGGTTTCAACAGGGGGTTAGGGCTAGAGGACTAGGGTAGGGGCTGGTTTCAACAGGGGGGTTAGGGCTAGAGGACTAGGGTAGGGGCTGGTTTCAACAGGGGGTTAGGGCTAGAGGACTAGGGTAGGGGCTGGTTTCAACAGGGGGTTAGGGCTAGGGTAGGGGCTGGTTTCAACAGGGGGGTTAGGGCTAGAGGACTAGGGTAGGGGCTGGTTTCAACAGGGGGTTAGGGCTAGAGGACTAGGGTAGGGGCTGGTTTCAACAGGGGGGTTAGGGCTAGAGGACTAGGGTAGGGGCTGGTTTCAACAGGGGGTTAGGGCTAGAGGACTAGGGTAGGGGCTGGTTTCAACAGGGGGTTAGGGCTAGAGGACTAGGGTAGGGGCTGGTTTCAACAGGGGGGTTAGGGCTAGAGGACTAGGGTAGGGGCTGGTTTCAACAGGGGGTTAGGGCTAGGGTAGGGGCTGGTTTCAACAGGGGGTTAGGGCTAGAGGACTAGGGTAGGGGCTGGTTTCAACAGGGGGGTTAGGGCTAGAGGACTAGGGTAGGGGCTGGTTTCAACAGGGGGGTTAGGGCTAGAGGACTAGGGTAGGGGCTGGTTTCAACAGGGGGGTTAGGGCTAGAGGCTAGGGTAGGGGCTGGTTTCAACAGGGGGTTAGGGCTAGAGGACTAGGGTAGGGGCTGGTTTCAACAGGGGGGTTAGGGGCTAGAGGGCTAGGGTAGGGGCTGGTTTCAACAGGGGGGTTAGGGCTAGAGGACTAGGGTAGGGGCTGGTTTCAACAGGGGGTTAGGGCTAGAGGACTAGGGTAGGGGCTGGTTTCAACAGGGGGTTAGGGCTAGAGGACTAGGGTAGGGGCTGGTTTCAACAGGGGGGTTAGGGCTAGAGGACTAGGGTAGGGGCTGGTTTCAACAGGGGGTTAGGGCTAGAGTACTAGGGTAGGGGCTGGTTTCAACAGGGGGGTTAGGGCTAGAGTACTAGGGTAGGGGCTGGTTTCAATAGGGGGGTTAGGGCTAGAGGACTAGGGTAGGGGCTGGTTTCAACAGGGGGGTTAGGGCTAGAGGACTAGGGTAGGGGCTGGTTTCAACAGGGGGGTTAGGGCTAGAGGACTAGGGTAGGGGCTGGTTTCAACAGGGGGGTTAGGGCTAGAGGACTAGGGTAGGGGCTGGTTTCAGCAGGGGTTAGGGCTAGAGGACTAGGGTAGGGGCTGGTTTCAACAGGGGGTTAGGGCTAGAGGACTAGGGTAGGGGCTGGTTTCAACAGGGGGGTTAGGGCTAGAGGACTAGGGTAGGGGCTGGTTTCAACAGGGGGGTTAGGGCTAGAGGACTAGGGTAGGGGGCTGGTTTCAACAGGGGGTTAGGGCTAGAGGACTAGGGTAGGGGCTGGTTTCAACAGGGGGGTTAGGACTAGGGTAGGGGCTGGTTTCAACAGGGGGTTAGGGCTAGAGGACTAGGGTAGGGGCTGGTTTCAACAGGGGGTTAGGGCTAGAGGACTAGGGTAGGGGCTGGTTTCAACAGGGGGTTAGGGCTAGGGTAGGGGCTGGTTTCAACAGGGGGTTAGGGGCTAGAGGACTAGGGTAGGGGCTGGTTTCAACAGGGGGGTTAGGGCTAGAGGACTAGGGTAGGGGCTGGTTTCAACAGGGGGGTTAGGGCTAGAGGACTAGGGTAGGGGCTGGTTTCAACAGGGGGTTAGGGCTAGAGGACTAGGGTAGGGGCTGGTTTCAACAGGGGGGTTAGGGCTAGAGGACTAGGGTAGGGGCTGGTTTCAACAGGGGGTTAGGGCTAGAGGACTAGGGTAGGGGCTGGTTTCAACAGGGGGTTAGGGCTAGAGGACTAGGGTAGGGGCAGGTTTCAACAGGGGGTTAGGGCTAGAGGACTAGGGTAGGGGCTGGTTTCAACAGGGGGGTTAGGGCTAGAGGACTAGGGTAGGGGCTGGTTTCAACAGGGGGTTAGGGCTAGAGGGGTAGGGTAGGGCAGGTTTCAACAGGGGGTTAGGGCTAGAGGACTAGGGTAGGGGCTGGTTTCAACAGGGGGTTAGGGCTAGGGTAGGGGCTGGTTTCAACAGGGGGTTAGGGCTAGAGGACTAGGGTAGGGGCTGGTTTCAACAGGGGGTTAGGGCTAGAGGACTAGGGTAGGGGCTGGTTTCAACAGGGGGGTTAGGGCTAGAGGACTAGGGTAGGGGCAGGTTTCAACAGGGGGTTAGGGCTAGAGGACTAGGGTAGGGGCTGGTTTCAACAGGGGGGTTAGGGCTAGAGGACTAGGGTAGGGCAGGTTTCAACAGGGGGGTTAGGGCTAGAGGACTAGGGTAGGGGCTGGTTTCAACAGGGGGGCTAGAGGACTAGGGTAGGGGCTGGTTTCAACAGGGGGGTTAGGGCTAGAGGACTAGGGTAGGGGCAGGTTTCAACAGGGGGGTTAGGGCTAGAGGACTAGGGTAGGGGCTGGTTTCAACAGGGGGGTTAGGGCTAGAGGACTAGGGTAGGGGCAGGTTTCAACAGGGGGTTAGGGCTAGAGGACTAGGGTAGGGGCTGGTTTCAACAGGGGGGTTAGGGCTAGAGGACTAGGGTAGGGGCTGGTTTCAACAGGGGGGTTAGGGCTAGAGGGGTAGGGTAGGGCAGGTTTCAACAGGGGGGTTAGGGCTAGAGGACTAGGGTAGGGGCTGGTTTCAACAGGGGGGTTAGGGCTAGGGTAGGGGCTGGTTTCAACAGGGGGTTAGGGCTAGAGGACTAGGGTAGGGGCTGGTTTCAACAGGGGGGTTAGGGCTAGAGGACTAGGGTAGGGGCTGGTTTCAACAGGGGGTTAGGGCTAGAGGACTAGGGTAGGGGCTGGTTTCAACAGGGGGGTTAGGGGCTAGGGTAGGGGCTGGTTTCAACAGGGGGTTAGGGCTAGAGGACTAGGGTAGGGGCTGGTTTCAACAGGGGGGTTAGGGCTAGAGGACTAGGGTAGGGGCTGGTTTCAACAGGGGGGTTAGGGCTAGAGGACTAGGGTAGGGGCTGGTTTCAACAGGGGGGTTAGGGCTAGAGGACTAGGGTAGGGGCTGGTTTCAACAGGGGGTTAGGGCTAGAGGACTAGGGTAGGGGCTGGTTTCAACAGGGGGGTTAGGGCTAGAGGACTAGGGTAGGGGCTGGTTTCAACAGGGGGTTAGGGCTAGAGGACTAGGGTAGGGGCAGGTTTAGGGTGCAGTACCTTCAGTGGGTGTACTGGGGCTGCTGTCTGCAGGCGAGGTCTCCTCCTCCTCTGCCCTGGTGGACGTGACTATGATGTCATCCTGGGACAGCCTATCCTGGAGCTTCTTGTGTTGACTCCTACTCTTCTTCTCCCACTGGGTGGCGGCCAGGCTGCGGAGGAAGGTGCCTCTACAGGAACACAGACAGGGAGGAAACTGGTGGTGACTGAGCCGCCATGCAGAGGTCCACAACACCATTACGGGGCAACCATCCAGGATCACACCAATAAAACAATAGATTAGATCAGACAGAAACCCCCTGACCTGATCCAGACAAACTGATTATAGTCTAGAATTATACTGATTATAGTCTCATTTATAACCAAAAAGAATTTGATGTTCGTTCCCCAGAACAGATCAGAACAGATACCATACCCTGCAGCAACGCTGTGATAAACCCATTACACTCATCGGCCCCCTGCCACAGATATGCTGCCCACGCTCTCAGATGTTAAGGTCCTAGCCAGACACAGAAGCCAACCTAACCACCACACCAAGAAGCCACTCTCCGTCCCTCCTTCCCCAGGGGAGGGCTCAGTAGGGGCAGGCAGCTACTCCAGCTAAAACAGGCCCCCTGGATCACTGCAACACATCACTCAGATTTACTGCTTTAATCTTCTCTCTGAGTCCGTATTGAGTCGTTCCATCTTACCGTCCAAAGGGAATGTATGCAGCCGGTTCTACACTCGTATCCCCTGTGGACCGGGTCGTACATAAAAAATTAACAATTTGAGAAAAATGCGTACTTTCTTTATGAAACACCATTTTCCACCATCATGCTAGAGTAGCTAATGCTAATCCCGGTCCACGCTAGAGTTTTGAAACTATCAGACCAGGGGTGAAAAAACAGACTGCTGCAACCTGATTGGCTGAACGCAATATGGAACATCCGGGATTAGCATTAGCTACTCCAGCATGGTGGTGGAAAATGGTGTTTCATAACGAAAGTACGCATATTTTTCTCCATTTTTTGTTTTTTCCAGCACCACCCCAACATCAACATATGTAAAAATTGAACTTTTCTATGTTTTGTAGTAAAAAAAGATAGAACATAAGTGTTTCCAATGACATCATCAACCAATTAGTAGACAATTAGTAGGCAACGCCTCCTCATAATTGGTTAATATCGCAGTCTCCCGAGTGGCGCAGTGGTCTAAGGCACTGCATCGCAGTGCTAGCTGTGCCACTAGAGATCCTGGTTCGAATCCAGGCTCTGTCGTAGCCGGCCGCGACCGGGAGTCCCATGGGGCGGCGCACAATTGGCCCAGGGTAGGGGAGGGATTGGCCGGCAGGGATGTAGCTCAGTTGGTAGAGCATGGCGTTTGCAACGCCAGGGTTGTGGGTTCGATTCCCAAGGGGGGCCAGTATGAAAAATAAACTAACTAAGTCGCTCTGGATAAGAGCATCTGCTAAATGACGTAACTGTAAATGTAAATTAGAAACACATATCTTCCTCTATTTTTTGTTTTACTACAAAACATAGAAAAGCGCGCTTTTCACAGATGTTGATGTTGGGGTGGTGCTGGAGATGATGAATATGATTCCCTTTAATCTAGCTTGTTGTCATGTGATGAATCTTACACCTTCATTTCTGCTCAATCTGTGTCTTGAACCCTGTAACGTCAATGAACGTTCACGATAAAACCCTGTTAATTGATTGGTTGAAACGACTTTAAAATCACAAACCGCAGACCACACACACGTTAACATCAACACACCGTTTCAAAATGGACGCCACACACCATAACACCCAGGCTAACGTCCCCAAATGGCACCTTATTCAATACAAAAGTCCACTGCTTTTGACCATTAGAACCCTATTGGCTCTGGTCAAAAGTTGTGCACTATACAGGGAATAGGGCCCCATTTAAGACCCAGCCATGACCCCCAGACCCCAGAAACAGCAGCAGGCTCCAAGCACACAATGCTCCCATAACCACACTGTACTTACTCAAACTTCCTGAGGACGGGCTTGTCCATATTAACATTACAGTCCTCTGGGCTGGGGAGAGAACATGGGTTTATACCTCTACAGTACACATCAACCAACCACCAACACCTTAACGTTTCATTAACAAAATGGCTGCTAATCAAATCATACTGCGGGGCGGTAACTTGACAAGGAATGTCCACACACACGTTTCAATATGAATTTCCTTCGCTTCCAAACTAAGAAATAAAAAAGGTGTCCAGCCATGTAGGAGAGAGATATACCAACTCAACACGAGGTAGTGGTAGGATACAGGAGAGAGATACCAACTCAACACGTGGTAGGATACAGGAGAGAGATATACCAACTCAACATGAGATAGTGGTAGGATACAGGAGAGAGATACCAACTCAACATGAGATAGTGGTAGGATACAGGAGAGAGATACCAACTCAACATGAGATAGTGGTAGGATACAGGAGAGAGATACCAACTCAACATGAGATAGTGGTAGGATACAGGAGAGAGATATACCAACTCAACATGAGGTAGTGGTAGGATACAGGAGAGAGATACCAACTCAACACATGGTAGGATACAGGAGAGAGATATACCAACTCAACATTAGATAGTGGTAGGATACAGGAGAGAGATACCAACTCAACATGAGATAGTGGTAGGATACAGGAGAGAGATACCAACTCAACATGAGATAGTGGTAGGATACAGGAGAGAGATACCAACTCAACATGAGATAGTGGTAGGATACAGGAGAGATATACCAACTCAACACGAGGTAGTGGTAGGATACAGGAGAGAGATACCAACTCAACATGAGATAGTGGTAGGATACAGGAGAGAGAGATACCAACTCAACATGAGATAGTGGTAGGATACAGGAGAGAGAGATACCAACTCAACATGAGGTAGTGGTAGGATACAGGAGAGAGAGATACCAACTCAACATGAGATAGTGGTAGGATACAGGAGAGAGATACCAACTCAACACGTGGTAGAATACAGGAAAGAGATATACCAACTCAACATGAGATAGTGGTAGGATACAGGACAGAGAGAGATACCAACTCAACAGGAGGTAGTGGTAGGATACAGGACAGAGAGAGATACCAACTCAACACATGGTAGGATACTGGAGAGAGATATACCAACTCAACACGTGGTAGGATACAGGAGAGAGATACCAACTCAACACGTGGTAGGATACAGGAGAGAGAGATACCAACTCAACACGTGGTAGGATACTGGAGAGAGATATACCAACTCAACACGTGGTAGGATACAGGAGAGAGATACCAACTCAACACGTGGTAGGATACAGGAGAGAGAAATACCAACTCAACACGTGGTAGGATCCTGGAGAGAGATATACCAACTCAACACGTGGTAGGATACAGGAGAGAGATATCAACTCAACACGTGGTAGGATACTGGAGAGAGATATACCAACTCAACACGTGGTAGTGTCACGTCGTACTACTCCGACTCTGGCTGATGACACCACAGGAGGGTAAAGGTCACGTCAATACCAATGTCTATAATAACGTGAACAGTAACACCACTATAATGCAGCTAAGTACATATTAAGCAGGAAATACTTCTCTAGTGTCCACACTAGAACACGTAGCCACTAACAGTCAAATCCAGCACTTAGTTATGTTTAATATATGGTAAACAATGGTTGAACATCCAAATAGATGAGCATGGTAACCTGGTCTCCACATATAGACAAGAGAGTGTGAGCTGGCTGATAGATGAGATGATGAGCATGGTAACCTGGTCTCCATGGTAATTAAATCATCTGAACAGAATGTGATAGTCATAACATTGTGTCATCATTGCATTCCAAACTTCCACATCATCATCAGAAACAATTCCATGCCGCTATTGAAACCATTCATACTTTAAAAAAGGTGCAATATGCAACCATTTCCTGGTTGCAAAAATTCTAATAGTTCGCCTAATTTCAGTTTATGTGACAAAACAAGCAATGTATAGTGTAGAGAATCATTATACCATCTAAACCGCTGTGAAATATATTTTCAATAAACCAAAAATATTGTATTTTCAAATGTTTGAATCTGGTGTACAAACCCAAAAGAAAAAAATGCAAAAACAAAACTTAAGAACGGGAAGCAAAGAAATAGCGCACATAGAACAGATCTGCCGCTTCTTAGACTGGCTTTTAATGAGGATGACAGATCTATAACTCATATTGCTATTTGAATTTGGTCGAGTCGCCCAAAAAAGTTACATATTGCAGCTTTAAAGGGAAGGGTAATAAAAGAAAAAGAGAGTTTAAACTTCTGGACAGAAACAGAGGCAGGCCAGGGAAAGAGAGGAGAGAGTTTAAACTTCTGGACAGAAACAGAGGCAGGCCAGGGAAAGAGAGGAGAGAGTTTAAACTTCTGGACAGAAACAGAGGCAGGCCAGGGAAAGAGAGGAGAGGGTTTAACCTTCTGGACAGAAACAGAGGCAGGCCAGGGAAAGAGAGGAGAGGGTTTAAACTTCTGGACAGAAACAGAGGCAGGCCAGGGAAAGAGAGGTGAGGGTTTAAACTTCTGGACAGAAACAGAGAGAGAGAGAAAATAGCTGAAAATTGGAGCAGCGTAGCAAAGCATTCTTCAATGTTGTTTCACCTGCTGCCAGAATCCGTCTCGCTCTGTGTATGAAACCTTTTGCCCTATATGGTTCTATCAACAGAATGTGGTGTTAATCATTTATTTTGTATGTTCTACCATAATACAGCCTCTGAATGTGATGCTAGATACTGCACACTGCGACAGAATATGGTAAACCCACTTTAGCTATAAAGCTAATGTTCCAGTGACAGCCCTCTTACATAAGGCCTGAATTGAAGTCTCTAATTGGGGATTTGAATTGACGGGCCCCATCTGTCGGTTGTTGTCAGGAAGTCTGAACAGCGTGGTGCCTCCCTCATTCCCTCCCACCATCCTTCCCTTCATCTCTCTATCTTCCATCCCTCCCTCCATCAGTCCCTTCCTCTCTTCCTCCATCTCCCTCTCCCTCTCTCTCTCTCTCTCTCTCTCTCTCTCTCTCATTCCTTTAAATGACTAACTATCGTAATGATTTAAAATCACAACGGCGCCTCACAGAAAGTCACATTCTTTGGCCGTGCAGAGGGCTACTCACCAAACGGCATCGTGGCTGGCCTGCTCAGAGCTGTACAAGGAGAGGAAGAGGAGGGGTGGAGGGAGGGAGGGAGGGAGGGAGGGAGGGTGGAGGGAGGAGGAGGGAGGGGTGGAGGGAGGGAGGGAGGGAGGGAGGGAATGTTGGGCAACCACAGCAGCAAGGAAAGAGATTAGGATGGCAGCCAGACATTATGAAGGAGGAGGAGAGGAGAGAGGGAATGGAGGAGGAGAGGAGCGAGGGAATGGAGGAGGAGAAGGAGAGAGGGAATGGAGGAGGAGAGGAGCGAGGGAAGGAGGAGGAGAAGGAAAAGGAGGAGAGGAGCGAGGGAAGGAGGAGGAGAAGGAGAGGGAAGGAGGAGAGGAGCGAGGGAAGGAGGAGGAGAAGGAGGAGGAGAGGAGAGGGAATGGAGGAGGAGAGGAGCGAGGGAATGGAGGAGGAGAGGAGCGAGGGAATGGAGGAGGAGAGGAGCGAGGGAATGGAGGAGGAGAGCGGGAAGGAGGAGGAGAAGGAAGGAGGAGGAGAGCGAGGAGGAGAAGGAGAAGGAGAGGGAAGGAGGAGAGGAGCGAGGGAAGGAGGAGGAGAAGGAGAGGGAGAGGTGAGGGAATGGAGGAGGAGAGGAGAGAAGGAAACATCAGAGAAAGAGACAGAAAGAGGGAGAGAGAGAGAAAAGAGGAGAGAGTGAAAGATAGAGAGGGGAGAGAGTAAAAGATAGAGAGGAGGAGAGGGGGGAGAGAGAGTCAGAGAGAGACAAAGCTGACATGAAGAGAGGAAAGTCAAGACTTCTAATTCAATACAAGATGATTTAGAGTCAATGTTACAGGACAAATAATGACCATTAGACATACTGAAACTATTTACATTATATCTAGCCGAAAAAAATGAGGTTTAAGACAAATTATGGTGTCAAATGAGTCTCTTAAATGGTCACCAAAAATGTTTTAATGTCAGTGAGCAATCACTGGTTGGCTTATCCAAAACGGAAGATGATCAAAAGCTCAACGGTGGACATAAAAGCATCTAAAATAATATACTAGTCACCACACGACCAAACACTGGTGAAAGATCTCTCTAACAACGTGTGATGGCTATCCTTATCAGTGAAACACTTGAAGGTATATAATCTCCCCCCCTGCTTTCATCACAATGACAGTGATCCTCAGCAGGTATATAATCCCCCCTGCAGAGTGAAAGAAAAGCAGCCAACAAGTGCTCAGCATATGTGGGAACTCCTTCAAGACTGTTGGAAAAGCATTCCAGGTGAAGCTGGTTGAGAGAATGCCAAGAGAGTGCAACGCTGTCAACAAGGCAAAGGGTGGCTATCAATTTGTAAGTCGCTCTGGATAAGAGCTTCTGCTAAATGATGTAAATGTAAATATTTGAAGAATCTCAAATATAAAATATATTTTGATTTGTTTAACACTTTTTTGGTTACTACATGATTCCATATGTGTTATTTCATAGTTTTGATGTCTTCACTATTATTCTACAATGTAGAAAATAGTAAAAATAAAGAAAAACCCTTGAATGAGTAGGTGTGTCCAAACTTTTGACTGGTACTGTATATAATCCCCCCACCCCTGCTTTCATCATAATGACAGTGACCCTCAGCAGGTACATCCTCTCCCCTCCCTCACCCACACACTGATAAACAACTCTGTCTCAGTCCTCGTCTCTGTCCCGGTCCCCGAGAGGTACAGTAACAGTGCTTACCTGAAGGTGTTCCTCTCGGTTTTGTTCCCTTGTTGCTCCTGGACAGTCGGAGGCTGCTGTTGCTTCTCAGGGCCAGCCAAGTCAGTAGGAGACGGGCTGAGGACGGACCAACGGACGGGAGGGAAAAACACACACACAAAGAGTGAGAGAGTGAGGAGCAATGGCTGCCAAGGCAGTAGGAGCACACACACACTTCAGCGTCTCCAAACAACAGTGTTTCCTGTCAGTCCACTCCTCTGAGACAGGGCTCGAAAACAAGGGGGGTGCAGAGAGAGAAATAGTGTGTTCGTGTGTGTTTGTGTGTGCTTGTGTGTGCGAGTGTGTGTTTGTGTGTGCGTATGCGTGTGTTTGTGTGTGCGAGTGTGTGTTTGTGTGTGCGTATGCGTGTGTGTTTGTGTGTGCGTATGCGTGTGTTTGTGTGTGTTTGTGTGTGTTTGTGTGTGCGTATGCGTGTGTGTTTGTGTGTGCGAGTGTGTCTCATCGTTTCTACTAGACAGAATAGTTGTACCTATTCCCCAGCAGTCGTTAGTTTGTCCGTGTGTGTACTGTAGGCGTTCCAACATGATGTCAGTCACAGTGGTGGGTGTGCTTAGCTAGCTAGCGACCGGACTAGTATCTGTATGGAGACATTGGCTTAGCTAGCTAGCGACTGGACTAGTATCTGTATGGAGACATTGGCTTAGCTAGCTAGCGACTGGACTAGTATCTGTATGGAGACATTGGCTTAGCTAGCTAGCGACTGGACTAGTATCTGTATGGAGACATTGGCTTAGCTAGCTAGCGACTGGACTAGTATCTGTCTGGAGACATTGGCTTAGCTAGCTAGCGACCGGACTGAACTAGTATCTGTATGGAGACATTGGCTTAGCTAGCTAGCGACCGGACTAGTATCTGTATGGAGACATTGGCTTAGCTAGCTAGCGAAACCGGACTAGTATCTGTATGGAGATATTGGCTTAGCTAGCTAGCGACGGACTAGTATCTGTATGTAGACATTGGCTTAGCTAGCTAGCGACTGGACTAGTATCTGTATGGAGACATTGGCTTAGCTAGCTAGCGACTGGACTAGTATCTGTATGGAGACATTGGCTTAGCTAGCTAGCCGACTGGACTAGTATCTGTATGGAGACATTGGCTTAGCTAGCTAGCGACTGGACTAGTATCTGTCTGGAGACATTAGCTGGCTAGCTAGCGACCGGACTGAACTAGTATCTGTATGGAGACATTGGCTTAGCTAGCTAGCGACCGGACTAGTATCTGTATGGAGACATTGGCTTAGCTAGCTAGCGACTGGACTAGTATCTGTCTGGAGACATTGGCTTAGCTAGCTAGCGACCCGGACTAGTATCTGTATGGAGACATTGGCTTAGCTAGCTAGCGACTGGACTAGTATCTGTATGGGAGACATTGGCCTAGCTAGCTAGCGGACGGACTAGTATCTGTATGGAGACATTGGCTTAGCTAGCTACGCGACCGGACTAGTATCTGTCTGGAGACATTGGCTTAGCTAGCTAGCGACCGGACTAGTATCTGTATGGAGACATTGGCTTAGCTAGCTAGCGACGGACTAGTATCTGTCTGGAGACATTGGCTTAGCTAGCTAGCGGACCGGACTAGTATCTGTATGGGAGACATTGGCTTAGCTAGCTAGCGACTGGACTAGTATCTGTATGGAGACATTGGCTTAGCTAGCTAGCGACTGGACTGAACTAGTATCTGTATGGAGACATTGGCTTAGCTAGCTAGCGACTGGACTAGTATCTGTATGGAGACATTGGCTTAGCTAGCTAGCTACCGGACTAGTATCTGTATGGAGACATTGGCTTAGCTAGCTAGTGACCGGACTAGTATCTGTATGGAGACATTGGCTTAGCTAGCTAGTGACCGGACTAGTATCTGTATGGAGATATTGGCTTAGCTAGCTAGCGACTGGACTAGTATCTGTATGGAGACATTGGCTTAGCTAGCTAGCGACCGGACTAGTATCTGTATGGAGACATTGGCTTAGCTAGCTAGCGACTGAACTAGTATCTGTATGGAGACATTGGCTTAGCTAGCTAGCGACTGGACTAGTATCTGTATGGAGACATGGCTTAGCTAGCTAGCGACCGGACTAGTATCTGTATGGAGATATTGGCTTAGCTAGCTAGCGACCGGACTAGTATCTGTATGGAGACATTGGCTTAGCTAGCTAGCGACCGGACTAGTATCTGTATGGAGACATGGCTTAGCTAGCTAGCGACCGGACTAGTATCTGTATGGAGACATTGGCTTAGCTAGCTAGCGACCGGACTGAACTAGTATCTGTATGGAGACATGGCTTAGCTAGCTAGCGACTGGACTAGTATCTGTATGGAGACATGGCTTAGCTAGCTAGCGAACCGGACTAGTATCTGTATGGAGACATTGGCTTAGCTAGCTAGCTAGCAACCGGACTAGTATCTGTATGGAGACATTGGCTTAGCTAGCTAGCGAATCGGACTAGTATCTGTATGGAGACATTGGCTTAGCTAGCTACGCGACCGGACTAGTATCTGTATGGAACATTGGCTTAGCTAGCTAGCGACTGGACTAGTATCTGTATGGAGACATTGGCTTAGCTAGCTAGCGACTGGACTAGTATCTGTCTGGAGACATTGGCTTAGCTAGCTAGCGACTGGACTAGTATCTGTCTGAAGACATTGGCTTAGCTAGCTAGCGACTGGACTAGTATCTGTATGGAGACATTGGCTTAGCTAGCTAGCGACCGGACTAGTATCTGTGTGGAGACATTGGCTTAGCTAGCTAGCGACCGGACTAGTATCTGTATGGAGACATTGGCTTAGCTAGCTAGCGACCGGACTAGTATCTGTATGGAGACATTGGCTTAGCTAGCTAGCGACCGGACTAGTATCTGTATGGAGACATTGGCTTAGCTAGCTAGCGACTGGACTAGTATCTGTATGGAGACATTGGCTTAGCTAGCTAGCGACCGGACTAGTATCTGTATGGAGACATTGGCTTAGCTAGCTAGCTGACTGGACTAGTATCTGTATGGAGACATTGGCTTAGCTAGCTAACGACTGGACTAGTATCTGTCTGGAGACATTGGCTTAGCTAGCTAGCGACTGGACTAGTATCTGTATGGAGACATTGGCTTAGCTAGCTAGCGACTGGACTAGTATCTGTATGGGAGACATTGGCTTAGCTAGCTAGTGACTGACTGGACTAGTATCTGTATGGAGACATTGGCTTAGCTAGCTAGCGAACCGGACTAGTATCTGTATGGAGACATTGGCTTAGCTAGCTAGCGACCGGACTAGTATCTGTATGGAGACATTGGCTTAGCTAGCTAGTGACCGGACTAGTATCTGTCTGGAGACATTGGCTTAGCTAGCTAGCGACCGGACTAGTATCTGTATGGAGACATTGGCTTAGCTAGCTAGCGACCGGACTAGTATCTGTATGGAGACATTGGCTTAGCTAGCTAGCGACCGGACTGGTATCTGTATGGAGACATTGGCTTAGCTAGCTAGCACCGGACTAGTATCTGTATGGAGACATTGGCTTAGCTAGCTAGCGACCGGACTAGTATCTGTATGGAGACATTGGCTTAGCTAGCTAGCGACCGGACTAGTATCTGTATGGAGACATTGGCTTAGCTAGCTAGCGACCGGACAAGTATCTGTATGGAGACATTGGCTTAGCTAGCTAGCGACCGGACTAGTATCTGTCTGGAGACATTGGCTTAGCTAGCTAGCGACTGGACTGGACTAGTATCTGTATGGAGACATTGGCTTAGCTAGCTAGCGACTGGACTAGTATCTCTCTGGAGACATTGGCTTAGCTAGCTAGTGACTGGACTGAACTAGTATCTGTCTGGAGACATTGGCTTAGCTAGCTAGCGACTGGACTAGTATCTGTATGGAGACATTGGCTTAGCTAGCTAGCGACTGGACTGAACTAGTATCTGTCTAGAGACATTGGCTTAGCTAGCTAGCGACTGGACTGAACTAGTATCTGTATGGAGACATTGGCTTAGCTAGCTAGCGACTGGACTGAACTAGTATCTCTCTGGAGACATTGGCTTAGCTAGCTAGCGACTGAACTAGTATCTGTATGGAGACATTGGCTTAGCTAGCTAGCGACTGGACTGAACTAGTATCTGTCTGGAGACATTGGCTTAGCTAGCTAGCGACTGGACTAAACTAGTATCTGTCTGGAGACATTGGCTTAGCTAGCTAGCGACTGGACTAAACTAGTATCTGTCTGGAGACATTGGCTTAGCTAGCTAGCGACTGGACTGGACTAGTATCTGTATGGAGACATTGGCTTAGCTAGCTAGCGACTGAACTAGTATCTGTCTGGAGACATTGGCTTAGCTAGCTAGCGACTGGACTGAACTAGTATCTGTCTAGAGACATTGGCTTAGCTAGCTAGCGACTGAACTAGTATCTGTATGGAGACATTGGCTTAGCTAGCTAGCGACTGGACTGAACTAGTTTCTGTCTGGAGACATTGGCTTAGCTAGCTAGCGACTGGACTGGACTAGTATCTGTCTGGAGACATTGGCTTAGCTAGCTAGCGACTGGACTGAACTAGTTTCTGTCTGGAGACATTGGCTTAGCTAGCGACTGGACTGAACTAGTATCTCTCTGGAGACATTGGCTTAGCTAGCTAGCGACTGGACTGAACTAGTATCTGTCTGGAGACATTGGCTTAGCTAGCTAGCGACTGGACTAAACTAGTATCTGTCTGGAGACATTGGCTTAGCTAGCTAGCGACTGGACTAAACTAGTATCTGTCTGGAGACATTGGCTTAGCTAGCTAGCGACTGGACTGGACTAGTATCTGTATGGAGACATTGGCTTAGCTAGCTAGCGACCGGACTGAACTAGTATCTGTATGGAGACATGGCTTAGCTAGCTAGCGACTGGACTAGTATCTGTATGGAGACATGGCTTAGCTAGCTAGCGACCGGACTAGTATCTGTATGGAGACATTGGCTTAGCTAGCTAGCTAGCGACCGGACTAGTATCTGTATGGAGACATTGGCTTAGCTAGCTAGCGACCGGACTAGTATCTGTATGGAGACATTGGCTTAGCTAGCTAGCGACCGGACTAGTATCTGTATGGAGACATTGGCTTAGCTAGCTAGCGACTGGACTAGTATCTGTATGGAGACATTGGCTTAGCTAGCTAGCGACTGGACTAGTATCTGTCTGGAGACATTGGCTTAGCTAGCTAGCGACTGGACTAGTATCTGTCTGAAGACATTGGCTTAGCTAGCTAGCGACTGGACTAGTATCTGTATGGAGACATTGGCTTAGCTAGCTAGCTTAACGGACTAGTATCTGTGTGGAGACATTGGCTTAGCTAGCTAGCGACCGGACTAGTATCTGTATGGAGACATTGGCTTAGCTAGCTAGCGACCGGACTAGTATCTGTATGGAGACATTGGCTTAGCTAGCTAGCGAACGGACTAGTATCTGTATGGAGACATTGGCTTAGCTAGCTAGCGACTGGACTAGTATCTGTATGGAGACATTGGCTTAGCTAGCTAGCGACCGGACTAGTATCTGTATGGAGACATTGGCTTAGCTAGCTAGCGACTGGACTAGTATCTGTATGGAGACATTGGCTTAGCTAGCTAACGACTGGACTAGTATCTGTCTGGAGACATTGGCTTAGCTAGCTAGCGACTGGACTAGTATCTGTATGGAGACATTGGCTTAGCTAGCTAGCGACTGGACTAGTATCTGTATGGAGACATTGGCTTAGCTAGCTAGTGACTGACTGGACTAGTATCTGTATGGAGACATTGGCTTAGCTAGCTAGCGACCGGACTAGTATCTGTATGGAGACATTGGCTTAGCTAGCTAGCGACCGGACTAGTATCTGTATGGAGACATTGGCTTAGCTAGCTAGTGACCGGACTAGTATCTGTCTGGAGACATTGGCTTAGCTAGCTAGCGACCGGACTAGTATCTGTATGGAGACATTGGCTTAGCTAGCTAGCGACCGGACTAGTATCTGTATGGAGACATTGGCTTAGCTAGCTAGCGACCGGACTGGTATCTGTATGGAGACATTGGCTTAGCTAGCTAGCGACCGGACTAGTATCTGTATGGAGACATTGGCTTAGCTAGCTAGCGACCGGACTAGTATCTGTATGGAGACATTGGCTTAGCTAGCTAGCGACCGGACTAGTATCTGTATGGAGACATTGGCTTAGCTAGCTACGCGACCGGACAAGTATCTGTATGGAGACATTGGCTTAGCTAGCTAGCGGACGGACTAGTATCTGTCTGGGAGACATTGGCTTAGCTAGCTAGCGACTGGACTGGACTAGTATCTGTATGGAGACATTGGCTTAGCTAGCTAGCGACTGGACTAGTATCTCTCTGGAGACATTGGCTTAGCTAGCTAGTGACTGGACTGAACTAGTATCTGTCTGGAGACATTGGCTTAGCTAGCTAGCGACTGGACTAGTATCTGTATGGAGACATTGGCTTAGCTAGCTAGCGACTGGACTGAACTAGTATCTGTCTAGAGACATTGGCTTAGCTAGCTAGCGACTGGACTGAACTAGTATCTGTATGGAGACATTGGCTTAGCTAGCTAGCGACTGGACTGAACTAGTATCTCTCTGGAGACATTGGCTTAGCTAGCTAGCGACTGAACTAGTATCTGTATGGAGACATTGGCTTAGCTAGCTAGCGACTGGACTGAACTAGTATCTGTCTGGAGACATTGGCTTAGCTAGCTAGCGACTGGACTAAACTAGTATCTGTCTGGGAGACATTGGCTTAGCTAGCTAGCGACTGGACTAAACTAGTATCTGTCTGGAGACATTGGCTTAGCTAGCTAGCGACTGGACTGGACTAGTATCTGTATGGAGACATTGGCTTAGCTAGCTAGCGACTGAACTAGTATCTGTCTGGAGACATTGGCTTAGCTAGCTAGCGACTGGACTGAACTAGTATCTGTCTAGAGACATTGGCTTAGCTAGCTAGCGACTGAACTAGTATCTGTATGGAGACATTGGCTTAGCTAGCTAGCGACTGGACTGAACTAGTTTCTGTCTGGAGACATTGGCTTAGCTAGCTAGCGACTGGACTAGACTAGTATCTGTCTGGAGACATTGGCTTAGCTAGCTAGCGACTGGACTGAACTAGTTTCTGTCTGGAGACATTGGCTTAGCTAGCGACTGGACTGAACTAGTATCTCTCTGGAGACATTGGCTTAGCTAGCTAGCGACTGGACTGAACTAGTATCTGTCTGGAGACATTGGCTTAGCTAGCTAGCGACTGGACTAAACTAGTATCTGTCTGGAGACATTGGCTTAGCTAGCTAGCGACTGGACTAAACTAGTATCTGTCTGGAGACATTGGCTTAGCTAGCTAGCGACTGGACTGGACTAGTATCTGTATGGAGACATTGGCTTAGCTAGCTAGCGACTGAACTAGTATCTGTCTGGAGACATTGGCTTAGCTAGCTAGCGACCGGACTAGTATCTGTATGGAGACATTGGCTTAGCTAGCTAGCGACCGGACTAGTATCTGTATGGAGACATTGGCTTAGCTAGCTAGCGACTGGACTAAACTAGTATCTGTCTGGAGACATTGGCTTAGCTAGCTAGCGACTGGACTAAACTAGTATCTGTCTGGAGACATTGGCTTAGCTAGCTAGCGACTGGACTGGACTAGTATCTGTATGGAGACATTGGCTTAGCTAGCTAGCGACCGGACTAGTATCTGTATGGAGACATTGGCTTAGCTAGCTAGCGACCGGACTAGTATCTGTATGGAGACATTGGCTTAGCTAGCTAGCGACCGGACTAGTATCTGTATGGAGACATTGGCTTAGCTAGCTAGCGACCGGACTAGTATCTGTATGGAGACATTGGCTTAGCTAGCTAGCGACTGGACTAGTATCTGTATGGAGACATTGGCTTAGCTAGCTAGCGACCGGACTAGTATCTGTATGGAGACATTGGCTTAGCTAGCTAGCGACTGGACTAGTATCTGTATGGAGACATTGGCTTAGCTAGCTAACGACTGGACTAGTATCTGTCTGGAGACATTGGCTTAGCTAGCTAGCGACTGGACTAGTATCTGTATGGAGACATTGGCTTAGCTAGCTAACGACTGGACTAGTATCTGTCTGGAGACATTGGCTTAGCTAGCTAGCGACTGGACTGAACTAGTTTCTGTCTGGAGACATTGGCTTAGCTAGCTAGCGACTGGACTGGACTAGTATCTGTCTGGAGACATTGGCTTAGCTAGCTAGCGACTGGACTGAACTAGTTTCTGTCTGGAGACATTGGCTTAGCTAGCGACTGGACTGAACTAGTATCTCTCTGGAGACATTGGCTTAGCTAGCTAGCGACTGGACTGAACTAGTATCTGTCTGGAGACATTGGCTTAGCTAGCTAGCGACTGGACTAGTTTCTGTATGGAGACATTGGCTTAGCTAGCTAGCGACTGGACTGGACTAGTATCTGTCTGGAGACATTGGCTTAGCTAGCTAGCGACTGGACTAGTATCTGTATGGATACATTGGCTTAGCTAGCTAGCGACTGGACTGGACTAGTATCTGTCTGGAGACATTGGCTTAGCTAGCTAGCGACTGGACTGGACTAGTATCTGTCTGGAGACATTGGCTTAGCTAGCTAGCGACTGGACTGAACTAGTTTCTGTCTGGAGACATTGGCTTAGCTAGCTAGCGACTGGACTGAACTAGTATGTGGTCCTCTGTAGCTCAGCTGGTAGAGCACGGCGCTTGTAACGCCAAGGTAGTGGGTTCGATCCCCGGGACCACCCATACACAAAAAAAAAAAATGTATGCACGCATGACTGTAAGTCGCTTTGGATAAAAGCGTCTGCTAAATGGCATATTATTATTATTATTAGTATCTGTCTGGAGACATTGGCTTAGCTAGCTAGCGACTGGACTGAACTAGTTTCTGTCTGGAGACATTGGCTTAGCTAGCTAGCGACTGGACTGAACTAGTATCTGTCTGGAGACATTGGCTTAGCTAGCTAGCGACTGGACTGAACTAGTATCTCTCTGGAGACATTGGCTTAGCTAGCGACTGGACTGAACTAGTATCTGTCTGGAGACATTGGCTTAGCTAGCTAGCGACTGGACTAAACTAGTATCTGTCTGGAGACATTGGCTTAGCTAGCTAGCGACTGGACTGAACTAGTATCTGTATGGAGACATTGGCTTAGCTAGCTAGCGACTGAACTAGTATCTGTATGGAGACATTGGCTTAGCTAGCTAGCGACTGGACTAGTATCTGTCTGGAGACATTGGCTTAGCTAGCGACTGGACTGAACTAGTATCTGTATGGAGACATTGGCTTAGCTAGCTAGTGACTGGACTAGTATCTGTCTGGAGACATTGGCTTAGCTAGCTAGTGACTGGACTAGTATCTGTCTGGAGACATTGGCTTAGCTAGCTAGCGACTGGACTGAACTAGTATCTGTATGGAGACATTGGCTTAGCTAGCTAGCGACTGGACTAGTATCTGTCTGGAGACATTGGCTTAGCTAGCTAGTGACTGGACTAGTATCTGTATGGAGACATTGGCTTAGCTAGCTAGTGACTGGACTAGTATCTGTATGGAGACATTGGCTTAGCTAGCGACTGGACTGGACTGAACTAGTATCTGTCTGTGAACCCCCTTCCTTCTGAATGGTGAGGGATGGAGACATTGGCTTAGCTAGCTAGCGACTGGACTGAACTAGTATCTGTCTAGAGACATTGGCTTAGCTAGCTAGCGACTGGACTGAACTAGTATCTGTCTGGAGACATTGGCTTAGCTAGCTAGCGACTGGACTAAACTAGTATCTGTCTGGAGACATTGGCTTAGCTAGCTAGCGACTGGACTGAACTAGTATCTGTATGGAGACATTGGCTTAGCTAGCTAGCGACTGAACTAGTATCTGTATGGAGACATTGGCTTAGCTAGCTAAGCGACTGGACTAGTATCTGTCTGGAGACATTGGCTTAGCTAGCTAGTGACTGGACTAGTATCTGTCTGGAGACATTGGCTTAGCTAGCTAGTGACTGGACTAGTATCTGTATGGAGACATTGGCTTAGCTAGCGACTGGACTGGACTGAACTAGTATCTGTCTGTGAACCCCCTTCCTTCTGAACGGTGAGGGATGGAGACATTGGCTTAGCTAGCTAGCGACTGGACTGAACTAGTATCTGTCTGGAGACATTGGCTTAGCTAGCTAGCGACTGGACTGGACTAGTATCTGTCTAGAGACATTGGCTTAGCTAGCTAGTGACTGACTGGACTAGTATCTGTCTGGAGACATTGGCTTAGCTAGCTAGCGACCGGACTAGTATCTGTATGGAGACATTGGCTTAGCTAGCTAGCGACCGGACTAGTATCTGTATGGAGACATTGGCTTAGCTAGCTAGCGACTGAACTAGTATCTGTATGGAGACATTGGCTTAGCTAGCTAGTGACTGGACTGGACTAGTATCTGTATGGAGACATTGGCTTAGCTAGCTAGCGACTGAACTAGTATCTGTATGGAGACATTGGCTTAGCTAGCTAGTGACTGGACTGGACTAGTATCTGTATGGAGACATTGGCTTAGCTAGCTAGCGACCGGACTAGTATCTGTATGGAGACATTGGCTTAGCTAGCTAGCGACCGGACTAGTATCTGTATGGAGACATTGGCTTAGCTAGCTAGCGACTGAACTAGTATCTGTATGGAGACATTGGCTTAGCTAGCTAGTGACTGGACTAGTATCTGTATGGAGACATTGGCTTAGCTAGCTAGCGACTGAACTAGTATCTGTATGGAGACATTGGCTTAGCTAGCTAGCGACCGGACTAGTATCTGTATGGAGACATTGGCTTAGCTAGCTAGTGACTGACTGGACTAGTATCTGTATGGAGACATTGGCTTAGCTAGCTAGCGACTGGACTAGTATCTGTATGGAGACATTGGCTTAGCTAGCTAGTGACTGACTGGACTAGTATCTGTATGGAGACATTGGCTTAGCTAGCTAGTGACTGGACTAGTATCTGTCTGGAGACATTGGCTTAGCTAGCTAGTGACTGGACTAGTATCTGTATGGAGACATTGGCTTAGCTAGCTAGCGACCGGACTAGTATCTGTATGGAGACATTGGCTTAGCTAGCTAGCTACCGGACTAGTATCTGTATGGAGACATTGGCTTAGCTAGCTAGTGACTGACTGGACTAGTATCTGTATGGAGACATTGGCTTAGCTAGCTAGTGACTGACTGGACTAGTATCTGTATGGAGACATTGGCTTAGCTAGCTAGCGTACTGGACTAGTATCTGTATGGAGACATTGGCTTAGCTAGCTAGTGACTGGACTAGTATCTGTATGGAGACATTGGCTTAGCTAGCTAGCGACTGGACTAGTATCTGTATGGAGACATTGGCTTAGCTAGCTAGTGACTGGACTAGTATCTGTATGGAGACATTGGCTTAGCTAGCTAGCGACCGGACTAGTATCTGTATGGAGACATTGGCTTAGCTAGCTAGCGACCGGACTAGTATCTGTATGGAGACATTGGCTTAGCTAGCTAGCGACCGGACTAGTATCTGTATGGAGACATTGGCTTAGCTAGCTAGCGACTGGACTAGTATCTGTATGGAGACATTGGCTTAGCTAGCTAGCGACCGGACTAGTATCTGTATGGAGACATTGGCTTAGCTAGCTAGCGACTGGACTAGTATCTGTATGGAGACATTGGCTTAGCTAGCTAGCGACCGGACTAGTATCTGTATGGAGACATTGGCTTAGCTAGCTAGCGACCGGACTAGTATCTGTATGGAGACATTGGCTTAGCTAGCTAGCGACTGACTGGACTAGTATCTGTATGGAGACATTGGCTTAGCTAGCTAGCGACTGGACTAGTATCTGTATGGAGACATTGGCTTAGCTAGCTAGCGACTGGACTAGTATCTGTATGGAGACATGGCTTAGCTAGCTAGTGACTGACTGGACTAGTATCTGTATGGAGACATTGGCTTAGCTAGCTAGTGACTGACTGGACTAGTATCTGTATGGAGACATTGGCTTAGCTAGCTAGCGACTGACTGGACTAGTATCTGTATGGAGACATTGGCTTAGCTAGCTAGTGACTGACTGGACTAGTATCTGTATGGAGACATTGGCTTAGCTAGCTAGTGACTGACTGGACTAGTATCTGTATGGAGACATTGGCTTAGCTAGCTAGCGACCGGACTAGTATCTGTATGGAGACATTGGCTTAGCTAGCTAGTGACTGACTGGACTAGTATCTGTATGGAGACATTGGCTTAGCTAGCTAGCGACTGACTGGACTAGTATCTGTATGGAGACATTGGCTTAGCTAGCTAGTGACCGGACTAGTATCTGTATGGAGACATTGGCTTAGCTAGCTAGTGACTGGACTAGTATCTGTATGGAGACATTGGCTTAGCTAGCTAGCGACTGACTGGACTAGTATCTGTATGGAGACATTGGCTTAGCTAGCTAGCGACTGACTGGACTAGTATCTGTATGGAGACATTGGCTTAGCTAGCTAGCGACCGGACTAGTATCTGTATGGAGACATTGGCTTAGCTAGCTAGTGACTGACTGGACTAGTATCTGTATGGAGACATTGGCTTAGCTAGCTAGCGACTGACTGGACTAGTATCTGTATGGAGACATTGGCTTAGCTAGCTAGCGACCGGACTAGTATCTGTATGGAGACATTGGCTTAGCTAGCTAGTGACCGGACTAGTATCTGTATGGAGACATTGGCTTAGCTAGCTAGTGACTGACTGGACTAGTATCTGTATGGAGACATTGGCTTAGCTAGCTAGCTGACGGACTAGTATCTGTATGGAGACATTGGCTTAGCTAGCTAGCGACCGGACTAGTATCTGTATGGAGACATTGGCTTAGCTAGCTAGTGACTGACTGGACTAGTATCTGTATGGAGACATTGGCTTAGCTAGCTAGCGACTGGACTAGTATCTGTATGGAGACATTGGCTTAGCTAGCTAGTGACTGACTGGACTAGTATCTGTATGGAGATATTGGCTTAGCTAGCTAGCGACCGGACTAGTATCTGTCTGGAGACATTGGCTTAGCTAGCTAGTGACTGGACTAGTATCTGTATGGAGACATTGGCTTAGCTAGCTAGTGACTGGACTAGTATCTGTATGGAGACATTGGCTTAGCTAGCTAGCGACTGGACTAGTATCTGTCTGGAGACATTGGCTTAGCTAGCTAGTGACTGACTGGACTAGTATCTGTCTGGAGACATTGGCTTAGCTAGCTAGCGACCGGACTAGTATCTGTCTGGAGACATTGGCTTAGCTAGCTAGTGACTGGACTAGTATCTGTATGGAGACATTGGCTTAGCTAGCTAGCTAATCGGACTAGTATCTGTATGGAGACATTGGCTTAGCTAGCTAACGACTGACTGGACTAGTATCTGTCTGGAGACATTGGCTTAGCTAGCTAGTGACTGGACTAGTATCTGTATGGAGACATTGGCTTAGCTAGCTAGCGACTGGACTAGTATCTGTCTGGAGACATTGGCTTAGCTAGCTAGCGACCGGACTAGTATCTGTATGGAGACATTGGCTTAGCTAGCTAGTGACTGACTGGACTAGTATCTGTATGGAGACATTGGCTTAGCTAGCTAGTGACTGGACTAGTATCTGTATGGAGACATTGGCTTAGCTAGCTAGCGACCGGACTAGTATCTGTATGGAGACATTGGCTTAGCTAGCTAGTGACTGGACTAGTATCTGTATGGAGACATTGGCTTAGCTAGCTAGCGACTGGACTAGTATCTGTATGGAGACATTGGCTTAGCTAGCTAGCGACCGGACTAGTATCTGTCTGGAGACATTGGCTTAGCTAGCTAGTGACTGACTGGACTAGTATCTGTATGGAGACATTGGCTTAGCTAGCTAGCGACCGGACTAGTATCTGTATGGAGACATTGGCTTAGCTAGCTAGCGACTGACTGGACTAGTATCTGTATGGAGACATTGGCTTAGCTAGCTAGCACGGACTAGTATCTGTATGGAGACATTGGCTTAGCTAGCTAGCGACTGACTGGACTAGTATCTGTATGGAGACATTGGCTTAGCTAGCTAGTGACTGACTGGACTAGTATCTGTATGGAGACATTGGCTTAGCTAGCTAGCGACTGACTGGACTAGTATCTGTATGGAGACATTGGCTTAGCTAGCTAGCGACCGGACTAGTATCTGTATGGAGACATTGGCTTAGCTAGCTAGCGACTGACTGGACTAGTATCTGTATGGAGACATTGGCTTAGCTAGCGACTGGACTGAACTGAACTAGTATCTGTCTGTGAACCCCCTTCCTTCTGAACGGTGAGGGATGGAGACATTGGCTTAGCTAGCTAGCGACTGGACTGAACTAGTATCTTCCTTCTGAACGGTGAGGGATGGAGACATTGAGCTATGTTGTGCTGCTTTCCACAACTATGATGACGTTTCAGCTCCATTTCTGTGTCTAACTTTGTGTCTGGCCTCATGGACAGCTATACCGTGTGAAGACTGTGTGGCACTATTCAAGTTATTTACTAAGCTACAACCAAACACCTACTACTGAGATCAGCAAACATATTATAACTGCTGACATTGAAAACATCTCAAATAGAACCCTATTCTCTATATAGTACACTACTTTTGACCAGAGCCCAGGGCACAATAGGGAATAGGGTGCTATTTGACCAGAGCCAAGGGCACTACAGGGAATATGGTGCTATTTGGGACAGAACCATTGTTCTGGGAGTTCTAAGAATGTTAGTATCTTTCAGGGTAAGTTCGTCTGAGTTGAACTGACAGAAGAATCTAAAAACTATGATGAAAATAGCAGTCAGGGATATAATGGTATGCTATGATGAAAATAGCAGTCAGGGATATAATGGTATGCTATGATGAAAATAGCAGTTAGGGATATAATGGTATGCTATGATGAAAATAGCAGTTAGGGATATAATGGTATGCTATGATGAAAATAGCAGTCAGGGATATAATGGTATGCTATGATGAAAATAGCAGTTAGGGATAAAATGGTATGCTATGATGAAAATAGCAGTTAGGGATATAATGGTATGCTATGATGAAAACAGCAGTTAGGGATATAATGGTATGCTATGATGAAAATAGCAGTCAGGGATATAATGGTATGCTATGATGAAAATAGCAGTTAGGGATATAATGGTATGCTATGATGAAAATAGCAGTTAGGGATATAATGGTACGCTATGATGAAAATAGCAGTTAGGGATATAATGGTACGCTATGATGAAAATAGCAGTTAGGGATATAATGGTACGCTATGATGAAAATAGCAGTTAGGGATATAATGGTACGCTATGATGAAAATAGCAGTTAGGGATATAATGGTACGCTATGATGAAAATAGCAGTTAGGGATATAATGGTATGCTATGATGAAAATAGCAGTCAGGGATATAATGGTATGCTAAGATGAAAATAGCAGTTAGGGATATAATGGTACGCTATGATGAAAATAGCAGTTAGGGATATAATGGTATGCTATGATGAAAATAGCAGTTAGGGATATAATGGTACGCTATGATGAAAATAGCAGTTAGGGATATAATGGTATGCTAAGATGAAAATAGCAGTTAGGGATATAATGGTACGCTAAGATGAAAACAGCAGTTAGGGATATAATGGTATGCTAAGATGAAAATAGCAGTCAGGGATATAATGGTATGCTAAGATGAAAACAGCAGTTAGGGATATAATGGTATGCTAAGATGAAAACAGCAGTTAGGGATATAATGGTATGCTAAGATGAAAATAGCAGTTAGGGATATAATGGTATGCTATGATGAAAATAGCAGTTAGGGATATAATGGTATGCTAAGATGAAAATAGCAGTCAGGGATATAATGGTATGCTAAGATGAAAACAGCAGTTAGGGATATAATGGTATGCTAAGATGAAAATAGCAGTTAGGGATATAATGGTATGCTATGATGAAAATAGCAGTTAGGGATATAATGGTATGCTATGATGAAAACAGCAGTTAGGGATATAATGGTACGCTATGATGAAAATAGCAGTTAGGGATATAATGGTATGCTAAGATGAAAATAGCAGTTAGGGATATAATGGTACGCTATGATGAAAATAGCAGTTAGGGATATAATGGTATGCTATGATGAAAATAGCAGTTAGGGATATAATGGTACGCTATGATGAAAATAGCAGTTAGGGATATAATGGTATGCTAAGATGAAAACAGCAGTTAGGGATATAATGGTATGCTAAGATGAAAATAGCAGTCAGGGATATAATGGTATGCTAAGATGAAAATAGCAGTCAGGGATATAATGGTATGCTAAGATGAAAACAGCAGTTAGGGATATAATGGTATGCTAAGATGAAAATAGCAGTTAGGGATATAATGGTATGCTATGATGAAAATAGCAGTTAGGGGATATAATGGTATGCTAAGATGAAAATAGCAGTCAGGGATATAATGGTATGCTAAGATGAAAATAGCAGTCAGGGATATAATGGTATGCTAAGATGAAAACAGCAGTTAGGGATATAATGGTATGCTATGATGAAAATAGCAGTTAGGGATATAATGGTATGCTATGATGAAAATAGCAGTTAGGGATATAATGGTACGCTAAGATGAAAATAGCAGTTAGGGATATAATGGTATGCTATGATGAAAATAGCAGTTAGGGATATAATGGTATGCTAAGATGAAAACAGCAGCTTGTTTGGGAGCAGTCCAGCCCACAGCAGGCAACAGTCTCTTTTAACAGTCTCTATTTTTAAATAGATATATATTCCAGTGATTTCTACTAAAAATCACTGATTAAATCGATCCAAGTCTGTTGGCATAAGCATTCCACCAGAATGCAACAAAGTACCACTAAAGTGGTTGTCTGTATTTCAAAACAACCTCTCTAGATGGTAATCCCCCGACAACATTATTGGGACCTGTCCTCTGCTGAATACCTGTTGTCCATTATTGGGACTGAACTAGTATCTGTATGGAGACATTGGCTTAGCTAGCTAGTGACTGGACTAGTATCTGTCTGGAGACATTGGCTTAGCTAGCTAGTGACTGGACTAGTATCTGTCTGGAGACATTGGCTTAGCTAGCTAGCGACTGGACTGAACTAGTATCTGTATGGAGACATTGGCTTAGCTAGCTAGCGACTGGACTAGTATCTGTCTGGAGACATTGGCTTAGCTAGCTAGTGACTGGACTAGTATCTGTATGGAGACATTGGCTTAGCTAGCTAGTGACTGGACTAGTATCTGTATGGAGACATTGGCTTAGCTAGCGACTGGACTGGACTGAACTAATATCTGTCTGTGAACCCCCTTCCTTCTGAATGGTGAGGATGGAGACATTGGCTTAGCTAGCTAGCGACTGGACTGAACTAGTATCTGTCTAGAGACATTGGCTTAGCTAGCTAGCGACTGGACTGAACTAGTATCTGTCTGGAGACATTGGCTTAGCTAGCTAGCGACTGGACTAAACTAGTATCTGTCTGGAGACATTGGCTTAGCTAGCTAGCGACTGGACTGAACTAGTATCTGTATGGAGACATTGGCTTAGCTAGCTAGCGACTGAACTAGTATCTGTATGGAGACATTGGCTTAGCTAGCTAGCGACTGGACTAGTATCTGTCTGGAGACATTGGCTTAGCTAGCTAGTGACTGGACTAGTATCTGTCTGGAGACATTGGCTTAGCTAGCTAGTGACTGGACTAGTATCTGTATGGAGACATTGGCTTAGCTAGCGACTGGACTGGACTGAACTAGTATCTGTCTGTGAACCCCCTTCCTTCTGAACGGTGAGGGATGGAGACATTGGCTTAGCTAGCTAGCGACTGGACTGAACTAGTATCTGTCTGGAGACATTGGCTTAGCTAGCTAGCGACTGGACTGGACTAGTATCTGTCTAGAGACATTGGCTTAGCTAGCTAGCGACTGACTGGACTAGTATCTGTCTGGAGACATTGGCTTAGCTAGCTAGCGACCGGACTAGTATCTGTATGGAGACATTGGCTTAGCTAGCTAGCGACGGACTAGTATCTGTATGGAGACATTGGCTTGGCTAGCTTAGCGACTGAACTAGTATCTGTATGGAGACATTGGCTTAGCTAGCTAGTGACTGGACTGGACTAGTATCTGTATGGAGACATTGGCTTAGCTAGCTAGCGACTGAACTAGTATCTGTATGGAGACATTGGCTTAGCTAGCTAGTGACTGGACTGGACTAGTATCTGTATGGAGACATTGGCTTAGCTAGCTAGCGACCGGACTAGTATCTGTATGGAGACATTGGCTTAGCTAGCTAGCGACCGGACTAGTATCTGTATGGAGACATTGGCTTAGCTAGCTAGCGACTGAACTAGTATCTGTATGGAGACATTGGCTTAGCTAGCTAGTGACTGGACTAGTATCTGTATGGAGACATTGGCTTAGCTAGCTAGCGACTGGACTAGTATCTGTATGGAGACATTGGCTTAGCTAGCTAGTGACTGACTGGACTAGTATCTGTATGGAGACATTGGCTTAGCTAGCTAGTGACTGGACTAGTATCTGTCTGGAGACATTGGCTTAGCTAGCTAGTGACTGGACTAGTATCTGTCTGGGAGACATTGGCTTAGCTAGCTAGTGACTGGACTAGTATCTGTCTGGAGACATTGGCTTAGCTAGCTAGTGACTGGACTAGTATCTGTCTGGAGACATTGGCTTAGCTAGCTAGTGACTGGACTAGTATCTGTCTGGAGACATTGGCTTAGCTAGCTAGTGACTGGACTAGTATCTGTCTGGAGACATTGGCTTAGCTAGCTAGTGACTGGACTAGTATCTGTCTGGAGACATTGGCTTAGCTAGCTAGCGACTGGACTAGTATCTGTATGGAGACATTGGCTTAGCTAGCTAGTGACTGACTGGACTAGTATCTGTATGGAGACATTGGCTTAGCTAGCGACTGGACTGAACTGAACTAGTATCTGTATGGAGACATTGGCTTAGCTAGCTAGTGACTGGACTAGTATCTGTATGGAGACATTGGCTTAGCTAGCTAGCGACTGGACTAGTATCTGTATGGAGACATTGGCTTAGCTAGCTAGTGACTGACTGGACTAGTATCTGTATGGAGACATTGGCTTAGCTAGCTAGTGACTGGACTAGTATCTGTATGGAGACATTGGCTTAGCTAGCTAGTGACTGACTGGACTAGTATCTGTATGGAGACATTGGCTTAGCTAGCTAGCGACCGGACTAGTATCTGTATGGAGACATTGGCTTAGCTAGCTAGCGACTGGACTGGACTAGTATCTGTATGGAGACATTGGCTTAGCTAGCTAGTGACTGACTGGACTAGTATCTGTATGGAGACATTGGCTTAGCTAGCGACTGGACTGAACTGAACTAGTATCTGTCTGTGAACCCCCTTCCTTCTGAACGGTGAGGGATGGAGACATTGGCTTAGCTAGCTAGTGACTGACTGGACTAGTATCTTCCTTCTGAACGGTGAGGGATGGAGACATTGGCTTAGCTAGCTAGCGACTGAACTAGTATCTGTATGGAGACATTGGCTTAGCTAGCTAGCGACTGGACTGGACTAGTATCTGTATGGAGACATTGGCTTAGCTAGCTAGTGACTGACTGGACTAGTATCTGTATGGAGACATTGGCACAGCTAGCTAGCGACTGACTGGACTAGTATCTGTATGGAGACATTGGCTTAGCTAGCTAGCGACTGACTGGACTAGTATCTGTATGGAGACATTGGCTTAGCTAGCTAGCGACTGACTGGACTAGTATCTGTATGGAGACATTGGCTTAGCTAGCTAGCTGACTGACTGGACTAGTATCTGTATGGAGACATTGGCTTAGCTAGCTAGCGACCGGACTAGTATCTGTATGGAGACATTGGCTTAGCTAGCTAGCGACTGACTGGACTAGTATCTGTATGGAGACATTGGCTTAGCTAGCTAGCGACTGGACTAGTATCTGTATGGAGACATTGGCTTAGCTAGCGACTGGACTGAACTAGTATCTGTATGGAGATATTGGCTTAGCTAGCTAGCGACCGGACTAGTATCTGTATGGAGACATTGGCTTAGCTAGCTAGTGACTGACTGGACTAGTATCTGTATGGAGACATTGGCTTAGCTAGCTAGCGACCGGACTAGTATCTGTATGGAGACATTGGCTTAGCTAGCTAGCGAAACGGACTAGTATCTGTCTGGAGACATTGGCTTAGCTAGCTAGCACCGGACTAGTATCTGTATGGAGACATTGGCTTAGCTAGCTAGTGACTGACTGGACTAGTATCTGTATGGAGACATTGGCTTAGCTAGCTAGTGACTGACTGGACTAGTATCTGTATGGAGATATTGGCTTAGCTAGCTAGCGACCGGACTAGTATCTGTATGGAGACATTGGCTTAGCTAGCTAGCGACCGGACTAGTATCTGTATGGAGACATTGGCTTAGCTAGCTAGCTGACCGGACTAGTATCTGTATGGAGACATTGGCTTAGCTAGCTAGCGACTGGACTAGTATCTGTATGGAGACATTGGCTTAGGCTAGCTAGCGACCGGACTAGTATCTGTATGGAGACATTGGCTTAGCTAGCTAGCAACCGGACTAGTATCTGTATGGAGACATTGGCTTAGCTAGCTAGTGACTGACTGGACTAGTATCTGTATGGAGACATTGGCTTAGCTAGCTAGCGACCGGACTAGTATCTGTATGGAGACATTGGCTTAGCTAGCTAGCGACCGGACTGAACTAGTATCTGTCTGGAGACATTGGCTTAGCTAGCTAGCGACTGACTGGACTAGTATCTGTATGGAGACATTGGCTTAGCTAGCTAGTGACTGACTGGACTAGTATCTGTATGGAGACATTGGCTTAGCAGCTAGCGACTGGACTAGTATCTGTATGGAGACATTGGCTTAGCTAGCTAGGCGACCGGACTAGTATCTGTATGGAGACATTGGCTTAGCTACGCTAGCGACCGGACCAGTATCTGTAGGGAGACATTGGCTTAGCTAGCTAGTGACTGACTGGACTAGTATCTGTATGGAGACATTGGCTTAGCTAGCTAGCGACTGACTGGACTAGTATCTGTATGGAGACATTGGCTTAGCTAGCTAGCGACCGGACTAGTATCTGTATGGAGACATTGGCTTAGCTAGCTAGCGACTGACTGGACTAGTATCTGTATGGAGACATTGGCTTAGCTAGCTAGTGACTGACTGGACTAGTATCTGTATGGAGACATTGGCTTAGCTAGCTAGCTGACTGACTGGACTAGTATCTGTCTGGAGACATTGGCTTAGCTAGCTAGCTGACCGGACTAGTATCTGTATGGAGACATTGGCTTAGCTAGCTGTGCGACCGGACTAGTATCTGTATGGAGACATTGGCTTAGCTAGCATGCAACCGGACTAGTATCTGTATGGAGACATTGGCTTAGCTAGCTAGCGACCGACTGGACTAGTATCTGTATGGAGACATTGGCTTAGCTAGCTAGTGACTGACTGGACTAGTATCTGTATGGAGACATTGGCTTAGCTAGCTAGCGGCACGACTAGTATCTGTATGGAGACATTGGCTTAGCTAGCTAGTGACTGACTGGACTAGTATCTGTATGGAGACATTGGCTTAGCTAGCTAGCGACCGGACTAGTATCTGTATGGAGACATTGGCTTAGCTAGCTAGCGACTGACTGGACTAGTATCTGTATGGAGACATTGGCTTAGCTAGCTAGTGACTGACTGGACTAGTATCTGTATGGAGACATTGGCTTAGCTAGCTAGCGACTGGACTAGTATCTGTATGGAGACATTGGCTTAGCTAGCTAGTGACTGGACTAGTATCTGTATGGAGACATTGGCTTAGCTAGCTAGCGACTGGACTAGTATCTGTATGGAGACATTGGCTTAGCTAGCTAGTGACTGAACTAGTATCTGTATGGAGACATTGGCTTAGCTAGCTAGCGACTGGACTAGTATCTGTATGGAGACATTGGCTTAGCTAGCTAGTGACTGGACTAGTATCTGTATGGAGACATTGGCTTAGCTAGCTAGCGACTGACTGGACTAGTATCTGTCTAGAGACATTGGCTTAGCTAGCTAGCGACTGACTGGACTAGTATCTGTATGGAGACATTGGCTAGCTAGGCTAGCGAGCCGGACTAGTATCTGTCTGGAGACATTGGCTTAGCTAGCTAGTGACTGACTGGACTAGTATCTGTATGGAGACATTGGCTTAGCTAGCTAGCGACCGGACTAGTATCTGTATGGAGACATTGGCTTAGCTAGCTAGCGACTGAACTAGTATCTGTCTGGAGACATTGGCTTAGCTAGCTAGCGACTGGACTAGTATCTGTATGGAGACATTGGCTTAGCTAGCTAGCGACCGGACTAGTATCTGTATGGAGACATTGGCTTAGCTAGCTAGCGACCGGACTAGTATCTGTATGGAGACATTGGCTTAGCTAGCTAGTGACTGACTGGACTAGTATCTGTATGGAGACATTGGCTTAGCTAGCTAGCTGATCGGACTAGTATCTGTATGGAGACATTGGCTTAGCTAGCTAGTGACTGACTGGACTAGTATCTGTATGGAGACATTGGCTTAGCTAGCGACTGGACTGAACTGAACTAGTATCTGTCTGTGAACCCCCTTCCTTCTGAACGGTGAGGGATGGAGACATTGGCCTTAGCTAGCTGGCGACTGGACTGAACTAGTATCTTCCTTCTGAACGGTGAGGGATGGAGACATTGAGCTATGTTGTGCTGCTTTCACAACTATGATGACGTTTCAGCTCCATTTCTGTGTCTAACTTTGTGTCTGGCCTCATGGACAGCTATACCGTGTGAAGACTGTGTGGCACTATTCAAGTTATTTACTAAGCTACAACCAAACACCTACTACTGAGATCAGCAAACATATTATAACTGCTGACATTGAAAACATCTCAAATAGAACCCTATTCTCTATATAGTACACTACTTTTGACCAGAGCCCAGGGCACAATAGGGAATAGAGTGCTATTTGACCAGAGCCAAGGGCACTACAGGGAATATGGTGCTATTTGGGGACAGAACCATTGTTCTGGGAGTTCTAAGAATGTTAGTATCTTTCAGGGTAAGTTCGGTCTGAGTTGAACTGACAGAAGAATCTAAAAACTATGATGAAAATAGCAGTCAGGGATATAATGGTATGCTATGATGAAAATAGCAGTTAGGGGATATAATGGTATGCTATGATGAAAATAGCAGTTAGGGATATAATGGTATGCTATGATGAAAATAGCAGTCAGGGATATAATGGTATGCTATGATGAAAATAGCAGTCAGGGATATAATGGTATGCTATGATGAAAATAGCAGTTAGGGATATAATGGTATGCTATGATAAAATAGCAGTTAGGGATATAATGGTATGCTATGATGAAAATAGCAGTCAGGGATATAATGGTATGCTATGATGAAAATAGCAGTTAGGGATATAATGGTATGCTATGATGAAAATAGCAGTCAGGGATATAATGGTATGCTATGATGAAAATAGCAGTCAGGGATATAATGGTATGCTATGATGAAAATAGCAGTCAGGGATATAATGGTATGCTATGATGAAAATAGCAGTTAGGGATAAAATGGTATGCTATGATGAAAATAGCAGTTAGGGATATAATGGTATGCTATGATGAAAATAGCAGTCAGGGATATAATGGTATGCTACGATGAAAATAGCAGTTAGGGATAAAATGGTATGCTATGATGAAAATAGCAGTTAGGGATATAATGGTATGCTATGATGAAAACAGCAGTTAGGGATATAATGGTATGCTATGATGAAAATAGCAGTCAGGGATATAATGGTATGCTATGATGAAAATAGCAGTTAGGATATAATGGTACGCTATGATGAAAATAGCAGTTAGGGGATATAATGGCACGCTATGATGAAAATAGCAGTTAGGGATATAATGGTACGCTATGATGAAAATAGCAGTTAGGATATAATGGTACGCTATGATGAAAATAGCAGTTAGGATATAATGGTACGCTATGATGAAAATAGCAGTTAGGATATAATGGTACGCTATGATGAAAAAGCAGTTAGGGATATAAATGGTACGCTATGATGAAAGTAGCAGTTAGGGATATAATGGTACGCGTATGATGAAAATAGCAGTTAGGGATATAATGGTATGCTATGATGAAAATAGCAGTCAGGGATATAATGGTATGCTAAGATGAAAATAGCAGTTAGGGATATAATGGCACGCTATGATGAAAATAGCAGTTAGGGATATAATGGTATGCTATGATGAAAATAGCAGTTAGGATATAATGGTACGCTTATGATGAAAATAGCAGTTAGGGGATATAATGGTATGCTAAGATGAAAATAGCAGTTAGGGATATAATGGTACGCTAAGATGAAAACAGCAGTTAGGATATAATGGGTATGCTAAGATGAAAATAGCAGTCAGGGATATAATGGTATGCTAAGATGAAAACAGCAGTTAGGGATATAATGGTATGCTAAGATGAAAACAGCAGTTAGGGATATAATGGTATGCTAAGATGAAAATAGCAGTTAGGGATATAATGGTATGCTATGATGAAAATAGCAGTTAGGGATATAATGGTATGCTAAGATGAAAATAGCAGTCAGGGATATAATGGTATGCTAAGATGAAAACAGCAGTTAGGGATATAATGGTACGCTATGATGAAAATAGCAGTTAGGGATATAATGGTATGCTATGATGAAAATAGCAGTTAGGGATATAATGGTATGCTATGATGAAAATAGCAGTTAGGGATATAATGGTATGCTATGATGAAAACAGCAGTTAGGGATATAATGGTACGCTATGATGAAAATAGCAGTTAGGGATATAATGGTATGCTAAGATGAAAATAGCAGTTAGGGATATAATGGTACGCTATGATGAAAATAGCAGTTAGGGATATAATGGTATGCTATGATGAAAATAGCAGTTAGGGATATAATGGTACGCTATGATGAAAATAGCAGTTAGGGATATAATGGTATGCTAAGATGAAAACAGCAGTTAGGGATATAATGGTATGCTAAGATGAAAATAGCAGTCAGGGATATAATGGTATGCTAAGATGAAAATAGCAGTCAGGGATATAATGGTATGCTAAGATGAAAACAGCAGTTAGGGATATAATGGTATGCTAAGATGAAAATAGCAGTTAGGGATATAATGGTATGCTATGATGAAAATAGCAGTTAGGGATATAATGGTATGCTAAGATGAAAATAGCAGTCAGGGATATAATGGTATGCTAAGATGAAAATAGCAGTCAGGGATATAATGGTATGCTAAGATGAAAACAGCAGTTAGGGGATATAATGGTATGCTATGATGAAAATAGCAGTTAGGATATAATGGTATCTATGATGAAAATAGCAGTTAGGGGATATAATGGTACGCTAAGATGAAAATAGCAGTTAGGATATAATGGTATGCTATGATGAAAATAGCAGTTAGGGATATAATGGTATGCTAAGATGAAAACAGCAGCTTGTTTGGGAGCAGTCCAGCCCACAGCAGGCAACAGTCTCTTTTAACAGTCTCTATTTTTAAATAGATATATATTCCAGTGATTTCTACTAAAAATCACTGATTAAATCGATCCAAGTCTGTTGGCATAAGCATTCCACCAGAATGCAACAAAGTACCACTAAAGTGGTTGTCTGTATTTCAAAACAACCTCTCTAGATGGTAATCCCCCGACAACATTATTGGGACCTGTCCTCTGCTGAATACCTGTTGTCCAGGCTGACATCACCAGACAACACGATTGGGACCTGTCCTCTGCTGAATACCTGTTGTCCAGGCTGACATCACCAGACAACATGATTGGGACCTGTCCTCTGCTGAATACCTGTTGTCCAGGCTGACATCACCAGACAACATTATTGGGACCTGTCCTCTACTGAATACCTGTTGTCCAGGCTGACGTCACCAGACAACATTATTGGAACCTGTCCTCTGCTGAATACCTGTTGTCCAGGCTGACGTCACCAGACAACATTATTGGGACCTGTCCTCTACTGAATACCTGTTGTCCAGGCTGTCATCACCAGACAACATTATTGGGACCTGTCCTCTACTGAATACCTGTTGTCCAGGCTGACGTCACCAGACAACATTATTGGAACCTGTCCTCTGCTGAATACCTGTTGTCCAGGCTGACGTCACCAGACAACATTATTGGAACCTGTCCAGTTGTAAATACCTCTTGTCCAGGCTGACATCATCTAAGAGAAAGGATGGACTAAGTGTTTTTCTCCAGACCTGCTCAGCTGTGTTAGAGCACAGAGCAGAGTTACGTCCCAAATGGCACCCTATTCAATATGTAGTGCACTACTTTTGACCAGGGCCCAAAAGGGGAAAAGTGTGCCATTTCAGACCCAGACCGTATCCCTGCTCTCTCCAGGCCGCATCCCAAATGGCACCCTATTCCCTATGGGCCCTGGTCAAAAGTAGTGCACTACATAGGGGATAGGGTGCCATTTGGGACTCAAACCAGGAGAGAGCAGGGTACAAGCCCCCTCTTCAGTGTGTTCAGACTAATCCTCACCTTTCACTGCCACTTGAAATAGTCAGACCGCTGTTCTCAGGAAGCTTTAATGGACTTTACCACAGTGGAGACATGTTACAAAGCCAGACCTCTGTTCTCAGGAAGCTTTAATGGACTTTACCACAGTAGAGACATGTTACAAAAGCCAGACCGCTGTTCTCAGGAAGCTTTAATGGACTTTACCACAGTGGAGACATGTTACAAAGCCAGACCGCTGTTCTCAGGAAGCTTTAATGGACTTTACCACAGTAGAGACATGTTACAAAAGCCAGACCGCTGTTCTCAGGAAGCTTTAACGGACTTTACCACAGTGGAGACATGTTACAAACACAGACCGCTGTTCTCAGGAAGCTTTAATGGACTTTACCACAGTGGAGACATGTTACAAACACAGACCACTGTTCTCAGGAAGCTTTAACGGACTTTACCACAGTAGAGACATGTTACAAAGCCAGACCGCTGTTCTCAGGAAGCTTTAATGGACTTTACCACAGTAGAGACATGTTACAAAAGCCAGACCGCTGTTCTCAGGAAGCTTTAATGGACTTTACCACAGTAGAGACATGTTACAAAGCCAGACCGCTGTTCTCAGGAAGCTTTAATGGACTTTACCACAGTAGAGACATGTTACAAAGCCAGACCGCTGTTCTCAGGAAGCTTTAATGGACTTTACCACAGTGGAGACATGTTACAAAGCCAGACCGCTGTTCTCAGGAAGCTTTAATGGACTTTACCACAGTAGAGACATGTTACAAAGCCAGACCGCTGTTCTCAGGAAGCTTTAACCTCTTAAGGAATTGGACCGTTTTTTCTTCAATTTTCGCCTAAAATGACATACCCAAATCTAACTGCCTGTAGCTCAGGACCTGAAGCAAGGATATGCATATTCTTGATACCATATGAAAGGAAACATTTTGAAGTTTGTGGAAATTAATGAAATGAATGTAGGAGAATATAACACATTAGATCTGGTAAAAGATCATGTTTTATTCTGTTCCATCATCTTTGAAATGCAAGAGAAAGGCCACGATATAGGGGCGGCAGGGAGCTTAGTGGTTAAGAGCGTTGTGCCAGTAACCGAAAGGTCGCTGGTTCTAATCTCAACCGACTAGGTGAAAAATCTGTCGATGTGCCCTTGAGCAAGGCACTTAACCCTAATTGCTCCTGTAAGTCGCTCTGGATAAGAGCGTCTGCTAAATGACTAAAATGTAAATGTAAATGTTTCAACAGGGGGGTTAGGGCTAGAGGACTAGGGTAGGGGCTGGTTTCAACAGGGGGGTTAGGGCTAGAGGACTAGGGTAGGGGCTGGTTAATGGACTTTACCACAGTAGAGAGACATGTTACAGAGCCAGTAGAGAGACCTGTTACAGAGCCAGTAGAGACACATGTTACAGAGCCAGTAGAGACACATGTTACAGAGCCAGTAGAGAGACATGTTACAGAGCCAGTAGAGAGACATGTTACAGAGCCAGTAGAGAGACATGTTACAGAGCCAGTAGAGAGACATGTTACAGAGCCAGTAGAGAGACATGTTACAGAGCCAGTAGAGAGACATGTTACAGAGCCAGTAGAGAGACATGTTACAGAGCCAGTAGAGACATGTTACAGAGCCAGTAGAGAGACATGTTACAGAGCCAGTAGAGAGACATGTTACAGAGCCAGTAGAGAGACATGTTACAGAGCCAGTAGAGACATGTTACAGAGCCAGTAGAGAGACATGTTACAGAGCCAGTAGAGACATGTTACAGAGCCAGTAGAGACATGTTACAGAGCCAGTAGAGAGACATGTTACAGAGCCAGTAGAGACATGTTACAGAGCCAGTAGAGAGACATGTTACAGAGCCAGTAGAGAGACATGTTACAGAGCCAGTAGAGACATGTTACAGAGCCAGTAGAGAGACATGTTACAGAGCCAGTAGAGAGACATGTTACAGAGCCAGTAGAGAGACATGTTACAGAGCCAGTAGAGACATGTTACAGAGCCAGTAGAGAGACATGTTACAGAGCCAGTAGAGAGACATGTTACAGAGCCAGTAGAGAGACATGTTACAGAGCCAGTAGAGAGACATGTTACAGAGCCAGTAGAGAGACATGTTACAGAGCCAGTAGAGAGACATGTTACAGAGCCAGTAGAGAGACATGTTACAGAGCCAGTAGAGAGACATGTTACAGAGCCAGTAGAGATACATGTTACAGAGCCAGTAGAGAGACATGTTACAGAGCCAGTAGAGACATGTTACAGAGCCAGTAGAGAGACATGTTACAGAGCCAGTAGAGAGACATGTTACAGAGCCAGTAGAGACATGTTACAGGGCCAGTAGAGAGACATGTTACAGAGCCAGTAGAGACATGTTACAGAGCCAGTAGAGACATGTTACAGAGCCAGTAGAGACATGTTACAGAGCCAGTAGAGAGACATGTTACAGAGCCAGTAGAGATGATACATTGCCAATGCAGAGAAGAAAACAGTAGCAACTTGATGTGGCCATCCTGTATCATTGAGTTGGAGCCTAATGGTGGGTCAGTGGGATGCTAACCTGATGTGGCCATCCTGTATCATTGAGTTGGAGCCTAATGGTAGGTCAGTGGGATGCTAACCTGATGTGGCCATCCTGTATCATTGAGTTGGAGCCTAATGGTAGGTCAGTGGGATGCTAACCTGATGTGGCCATCCTGTATCATTGAGTTGGAGCCTAATGGTGGGTCAGTGGGATGATGTGGCCATCCTGTACCATTGAGTTGGAGCCTAATGGTAGGTCAGTGGGATGATGTGGCCATCCTGTATCATTGAGTTGGAGCCTAATGGTAGGTCAGTGGGATGCTAACCTGATGTGGCCATCCTGTATCATTGAGTTGGAGCCTAATGGTGGGTCAGTGGGATGCTAACCTGATGTGGCCATCCTGTATCATTGAGTTGGAGCCTAATGGTAGGTCAGTGGGATGCTAACCTGATGTGGCCATCCTGTACCATTGAGTTGGAGCCTAATGGTAGGTCAGTGGGATGATGTGGCCATCCTGTATCATTGAGTTGGAGCCTAATGGTAGGTCAGTGGGATGATGTGGCCATCCTGTATCATTGAGTTGGAGCCTAATGGTGGGTCAGTGGGATGCTAACCTGATGTGGCCATCCTGTATCATTGAGTTGGAGCCTAATGGTGGGTCAGTGGGATGATGTGGCCATCCTGTACCATTGAGTTGGAGCCTAATGGTAGGTCAGTGGGATGCTAACCTGATGTGGCCATCCTGTACCATTGAGTTGGAGCCTAATGGTAGGTCAGTGTGATGCTAACCTGATGTGGCCATCCTGTATCATTGAGTTGGAGCCTAATGGTGGGTCAGTGGGATGCTAACCTGATGTGGCCATCCTGTATCATTGAGTTGGAGCCTAATGGTGGGTCAGTGGGATGCTAACCTGATGTGGCCATCCTGTATCATTGAGTTGGAGCCTAATGGTAGGTCGTGGGATGCTAACCTGATGTGGCCATCCTGTATCATTGAGTTGGAGCCTAATGGTAGGTCAGTGGGATGCTAACCTGATGTGGCCATCCTGTATCATTGAGTTGGAGCCTAATGGTGGGTCAGTGGGATGATGTGGCCATCCTGTACCATTGAGTTGGAGCCTAATGGTAGGTCAGTGGGATGATGTGGCCATCCTGTATCATTGAGTTGGAGCCTAATGGTGGGTCAGTGGGATGCTAACCTGATGTGGCCATCCTGTATCATTGAGTTGGAGCCTAATGGTAGGTCAGTGTGATGCTAACCTGATGTGGCCATCCTGTACCATTGAGTTGGAGCCTAATGGTAGGTCAGTGTGATGCTAAAGGCTCATGTTGAAGTAATAGACAGTATTAGTATTAGGGAAAGTTTAAACAAGAGAGTGGCTATCATATGTCTCAACATCACAACACAGAGAGAGAGAGAGAGAGAGAGACAGAGAGAGAGAGAAGAGATCCAGAGAGAGAGAGATATCTAGACAGATATATCCAGAGAGAGATCCAGACAGAGAGAGAGATGTATAGTACAGTGCATATGAAAGTATTCACCCCCCTTAGCATTTTTCCTATTTTGTTGCCTTACAACCTGGAATTCAAATGGATTTTTGGGGGGTTTGTATCATTTGATTTACACAACATGCCTACCACTTTGAAGATGCAAAATATTTTTGATTGTGAAACAAACAGAGAACTTGAGCGTGCAAAACTATTCACCCCCCCAAAGTCAATACTTTGTAGAGCCACCTTTTGCAGCAATTATAGCTGCAAGTCTCTTGGGGTGTGTCTCTATAAGCTTGGCACATCTAGCCACTGGGATTTTTGCCCATTCTTCAAGGCAAAACTGCTCCAGCTCCTTCAAGTTGGATGGGTTCTTCTGGTGTACAGCAATCTTTAAGTCATACCACAGTTTCTCAATTGGATTGAGGTCTGGGCTTTGACTAGGCCATTCCAAGACATTTCCATTATTGAATAATGGATTTAATGGTGCTTTTTTAAAAACCCAACCCTGATCTGTACGTCTCCACAACTTTGTCCTTGACCTGTTTGGAGAGCTCCTTGGTCTTCATGGTGCCGCTTGCTTGGTGGTGCCCCTTGCTTAGTGGTGTTGCAGACTCTGGGGCCTTTCAGAACAGGTGTATATATACTGAGATCATGTGACAGATCATGTGACACTTAGATTGCACACAGGTGCTTTAACTAATTATGTGACTTCTGAAGGTAATTGGTTGCACCAGATCATATTTAGGGGCTTCATAGCAAAGGGGGTGAATACATATGCACAGACCACTTTTCCGTTATTTATTTTTTAGAATTTGTTGAAACAAGTAATTTTTTTCATTTCACTTCACCAATTTGGACTATTTTGTGTATGTCCATTACATGAAATCAAAATCAAAATCAATTTAAATTACAGGTTGATATGCAACAAAATAGGAAAAAACGCCAAGGGGGATGAATACTTTTGCAAGGCCCTGTATATAGCCTGTACAAAGCCATAATATGACATCTGAAAATGTCTCTGTTCCTTTGGAACTTTTGTGAGTGTAATGTTTACTGTTCATTTTTTATTATTTATTTCACTTTTGTATATTATCTATTTAATTTGCTTTGGCAATGTAAACATATGTTTCCCATAAATAATAAAGCCCTTTGAATTGAATTGAGAACCAGAGAGAGCGATCCAGAGAGACAGATCTAGAGAGAGAGTGAGAGAAATCCAGAGAGAGAGAGCAAGAGATCCAGAGAGAGCGAGAGATCCAGAGAGAGGGAGAGAGAGATCCAGAGAGAGCGAGAGAGAGATCCAGAGAGAGCGAGAGAGAGATCCAGAGAGAGCGAGAGAGAGATCCAGAGAGAGCGAGAGAGATCCAGAGAGAGCGAGAGAGAGATCCAGAGAGAGCTCCAGAGAGAGCGAGAGAGAGATCCAGAGAGAGCGAGAGAGAGATCCAGAGAGAGCGAGAGAGATAGAGAGAGAGCGAGAGAGATAGAGAGAGAGATAGAGAGAGAGCAAGAGAGAGAGAGAGAGAGAGAGAGAGAGAGAGAGAGAGAGAGAGAGAGAGAGAGAGAGAGAGCGAGAGAGCCCACTGACACCCCTATCAGACCACAGCAAAATCACAGTCTACTTGAACAGAGCAATACTCAATCATGAGGCATCAAAGCCAAAGGAACTGAATAATATTAAGAAATGCTATAGATGGAAGGAAAGTAGTGTTGAAACCTACCAAAAAACAATTAGGAAACAACAAATTCAATCCATTCTAGACAACTTCCTGGACAAAACGTTCCACTGTAATAGTGAAGGTGTAAACTTGGCAGTAGAAAACCTAAACAGTATATTTGACCTCTCAGCTTCCCTATCAAATCTAAAAATCTCTAACAGAAAACCAAAGAAAGTAATAACAGTGATAAATGGTTTGATGAAGAATGCAAAAACCTAAGAAAGAAATTGAGAAACCTATCCAACCAAAAACATAGAGACCCAGAAAACCTGAGCCTACGCCTTCACTATGGTGAATCACTAAAACAATACAGAAATACACTACGGAAAAGAAGGAACAGCATGTCAGAAATCAGCTCAATGTAATTGAAGAATCCATAGACTCTAACCACTTCTGGGAAAAATTGGAAAACACTAAACAAACAACAACACGAAGAGCTATCTATCCAAAACAGAGATGTATGGGTAAACCACTTCTCCAATCTTTTGGCCCTATAACAGAGAACAAACAGCAAAAAAATATACATGATCAAATGCAAATCTTAGAATCAACTATTAAAGACTACCAGAACCCACTGGATTCTCCAATTACATTGAATGAACTACAGGACAAAATACAAACCCTCCAACCCAAAAAGTCCTGTGGTGTTGATGGTATCCCTCAATGAAATGATAAAATATACAGACCCCAAATTTCAATTAGCTATACTTAAACTCTTTAACATCATCCTTAGCTCTTGCATCTTCCCCAATATTTGGAACCAAGGACTGATCACCCCAATCCACAAAAGTGGAGACAAATTTGACCCCAATAACTACCGTGGGATATGCGTCAACAGCAACCTTGGGAAAATCCTTTGTATTATCATTAACAGCAGACTAGTTCATTTCCTCAGTGAAAACAATGTACTGAGCAAATGTCAAATTGGCTTTTACCAAATTACCGTACGACAGACCACGTATTCACCCTGCACACCCTAATTGACAAACAAACAAACCAAAACAAAGGCAAAGTCTTCTCATGCTTTGTTGATTTCAAAAAAGCTTTTGACTCAATTTGGCATGAGGGTCTGCTATACAAATTGATGGAAAGTGGGGTTGGGGGAAAAACATACGACATTATAAAATCCATGTACACAAACAACAAGTGTGCGGTTAAAATTGGCAAAAAAACACACACATTTCTTTCCACAGGGCCGTGGGGTGAGACAGGGATGCAGTTTAAGCCCCCACCCTCTTCAACATATATATCAATGAATTGGCGAGGGCACTAGAACAGTCTGCAGCACCCGGCCTCACCCTACTAGAATCTGAAGTCAAATGTCTTCTGTTTGCTGATGATCTGGTGCTTCTGTCACCGACCAAGGAGGGCCTACAGCAGCACCTAGATCTTCTGCACAGATTCTGTCAGACCTGGGCCCTGACAGTAAATCTCAGTAAGACAAAAAATAATGGTGTTCCAAAAAGGTCCAGTTGCCAGGACCACAAATACAAATTCCATCTAGACACCGTTGCCCTAGAGCACACAAAAAACTATACATACCTCGGCCTAAACATCAGCGCCACAGGTAACTTCCACAAAGCTGTGAACGATCTGAGAGACAAGGCAAGAAGGGCCTTCTATGCCATCAAAAGGAACATAAAATTTGACATACCAATTAGGATCTGGCTAAAAATACTTGAATCAGTTATAGAACCCATTGCCCTTTATGGTTCTGAGGTCTGGGGTCCGCTCACCAACCAAGAATTCACAAAATGGGACAAACACCAAATTGAGACTCTGCATGCAGAATTCTGCAAAAACATCCACCGTGTACAACGTAAAACACCAAATAATGCATGCAGAGCAGAATTAGGCCAATACCCGCTAATTATCAAAATCCAGAAAAGAGCCGTTAAATTCTATAACCACTTAAAAGGAAGCGATTCCCAAACCTTCCATAACAAAGCCATCACCTACAGAGAGATGAACTTGGAGAAGAGTCCCCAAGTAAAGCTTGTCCTGGGGCTCTGTTCACAAACACAAACAGACCCCACATAGCCCCAGGACAACAACAACAACAACAACAACAACAACAACAACAACAACAACACAATTAGACCCAACCAAATCATGAGAAAACAAAAAGAGAATTACTTGACACATTGGAAAGAACAAACAAAAAAACAGAGCAAACTAGAATGCTATTTGGCCCTAAACAGAGAGTACACAGTGGCAGAATACCTGACCACTGTGACTGACCCAAACTTAAGGAAAGCTTTGACTATGTACAGACTCAGTGACCATAGCCTTGCTATTGAGAAAGGCCGCCGTAGGCAGACCTGGCTCTCAAGAGAAGACAGGCTATGTGCACACTGCCCACAAAATGAGGTGGAAACTGAGCTGCACTTCCTAACCTCCTGCCAAATGTATGACCATATTAGAGACACATATTTCCCTCAGATTACAGCGATCCACAAAGAATTCGAAAACAAACCCAATTTTGATAAACTCCCTTATCTACTGGGTGAAATACCACAGTGTGCCATCACAGCTGCAAGATTTGTGACCTGTTGCCACAAGAAAAGGGCAACCAGTGAAGAACAAACACCATTGTAAATACAACCCATATTTATGTTGATTTATTTTCCCATTTGTACTTTAACTATTTGCACATTGTTACAACACTGTATATATACATATGACATTTGAAATGTCTTTATTCTTTTGAAACTTCTGAGTGTAATGTTTACTGTTAATATTTATTGTTTATTTCACTTTTGTTTACTATCTACTTCACTTGCTTTGGCAATGTTAACACACGTTTCCCATGCCAATAAAGCCCTTAAATTGAATTGAATTGAAATTGAAATTGAATTGAGAGAGAGATCCAGAGAGAGCGAGAGAGAGATCCAGAGAAGTGATGGAGGTGTAGTCAGACCTGCTTGCGGCTGGAGAGGCAGAAGAAGCAGGTTCCTCAGAGATGGAACCAGCCTTGTTAAAGAGCCGTGACCTCCTACTGATCCCCAGGGCGGACATGTGGTGACTGAGGAATGATCGCCCCCTAGTGGCACAGTCAGGACAGGACAGGACCAGACCAGGGAGAGAGAGGAGAGGGTTTCATGACGGCTGCTTATCAGATGGCACCCTATTTGTTATATAGTGCACTACTTTTGACCAGGGCCCAGGGCACTAAATAGGGAATAGGGTGCCATTTATTTCAGACAACCGAGAAGAGGGTTAACACCAAATTATAAAGGAGGCAGACAGACAGCAGGCTAGAGGACAGACAGAAGGCTAGAGGTCAGACAGAGACAGACAGCAGGCTAGAAGACAGACAGAGACAGACAGCAGGCTAGAGAACAGACAGAGACAGACAGCAGGCTAGAGGACAGACAGAGACAGACAGCAGGCTAGAGGACAGACAGAGACAGACAGCAGGCTAGAGGACAGACAGACAGCAGGCTAGTGGACAGACAGAGACAGACAGCAGGCTAGAGGACAGACAGACAGCAGGCTAGAGGACAGAGACAGACAGACAGCAGGCTAGAGGACAGACAGAGACAGACAGCAGGCTAGAGGACAGACAGAGACAGACAGCAGGCTAGAGGACAGAGACAGACAGACAGCAGGCTAGAGGACAGACAGAGACAGACAGCAGGCTAGAGGACAGACAGAGACAGACAGCAGGCTAGAGGACAGACAGAGACAGACAGCAGGCTAGAGGACAGACAGAGACAGACAGCAGGCTAGAGGACAGACAGAGACAGACAGCAGGCTAGAGGACAGACAGAGACAGACAGCAGGCTAGAGGACAGACAGACAGCAGGCTAGAGGACAGACAGAGACAGACAGCAGGCTAGAGGACAGACAGACAGCAGGCTAGAGGACAGAGACAGACAGACAGCAGGCTAGAGGACAGACAGAGACAGACAGCAGGCTAGAGGACAGACAGAGACAGACAGCAGGCTAGAGGACAGACAGAGACAGACAGCAGGCTAGTGGACAGACAGACAGCAGGCTAGTGGACAGACAGAGACAGACAGCAGGCTAGAGGACAGACAGAGACAGACAGCAGGCTAGAGGAGAGACAGACAGACAGCAGGCTAGAGGACAGACAGAGACAGACAGCAGGCTAGAGGACAGACAGAGACAGACAGCAGGCTAGAGGACAGACAGACAGCAGGCTAGTGGACAGACAGAGACAGACAGCAGGCTAGAGGACAGACAGACAGCAGGCTAGAGGACAGACAGAGACAGACAGCAGGCTAGAGAACAGACAGAGACAGACAGCAGGCTAGAGGACAGACAGAGACAGACAGCAGGCTAGAGGACAGACAGAGACAGACAGCAGGCTAGAGGACAGACAGAGACAGACAGCAGGCTAGAGGACAGACAGAGACAGACAGCAGGCTAGAGGACAGACAGAGACAGACAGCAGGCTAGAGGACAGACAGAGACAGACAGACAGCAGGCTAGAGGACAGACAGAGACAGACAGCAGGCTAGAGGACAGACAGAGACAGACAGCAGGCTATAGGACAGAGAGACAGACAGCAGGCTAGAGGACAGACAGCAGGCTAGAGGACAGACAGAGACAGACAGCAGGCTAGAGGACAGACAGACAGCAGGCTAGAGGACAGAGACAGACAGACAGCAGGCTAGAGGACAGACAGAGACAGACAGCAGGCTAGAGGACAGAGACAGACAGACAGCAGGCTAGAGGACAGAGACAGACAGACAGCAGGCTAGAGGACAGACAGAGACAGACAGCAGGCTAGAGAACAGACAGAGACAGACAGCAGGCTAGAGGACAGACAGAGACAGACAGCAGGCTAGAGGACAGACAGAGACAGACAGCAGGCTAGAAGACAGACAGAGACAGACAGCAGGCTAGAGGACAGACAGACAGCAGGCTAGAGGACAGACAGAGACAGACAGCAGGCTAGAGGACAGACAGACAGCAGGCTAGAGGACAGAGACAGACAGACAGCAGGCTAGAGGACAGACAGAGACAGACAGCAGGCTAGAGGACAGACAGAGACAGACAGCAGGCTAGAGGACAGACAGAGACAGACAGCAGGCTAGAGGACAGAGAGACAGACAGCAGGCTAGAAGACAGACAGAGACAGACAGCAGGCTAGAGGACAGACAGACAGCAGGCTAGAGGACAGACAGACAGACAGCAGGCTAGAGGACAGACAGACAGCAGGCTAGAGGACAGAGACAGACAGACAGCAGGCTAGAGGACAGACAGAGACAGACAGCAGGCTAGAGGACAGACAGAGACAGACAGCAGGCTAGAGGACAGACAGAGACAGACAGCAGGCTAGAGGACAGACAGAGACAGACAGCAGGCTAGAGGACAGACAGAGACAGACAGCAGGCTAGAGGACAGACAGCAGGCTAGAGGACAGACAGCAGGCTAGAGGACAGACAGACAGCAGGCTAGAGGACAGACAGAGACAGACAGACAGCAGGCTAGAGGACAGACAGACAGCAGGCTAGAGGACAGAGACAGACAGACAGCAGGCTAGAGGACAGAGACAGACAGACAGCAGGCTAGAGGACAGAGACAGACAGACAGCAGGCTAGAGGACAGAGACAGACAGACAGACAGACAGCAGGCTAGAGGACAGAGACAGACAGACAGACAGACAGCAGGCTAGAGGACAGAGACAGACAGACAGACAGACAGCAGACTAGAGGACAGACAGACAGACAGACAGCAGACTAGAGGACAGACAGACAGACAGACAGACAGACAGAGAATAGCAGCAACCCTCAAACCCCCAACCGAGAAACAGAACATAGATAGACCATGCACAATGGAGAAGCTAAAAGAGAGAACTATTTAGAAAAAGACAACTTCTTGATTACGCTCCTGATTCCAAAGAGTTTATTGCTTAAGTATGGAAATGTACAGAGTTGGACAGTGAAGAACACGTTCTCTAATTTCACCGAACAAACATCAGCTGAATAAAGCAGTTCATTTATCTGCACATAACAGAGCATGAAGCACATTCACCCAATCAGCCCACTACAGCAACAACACAGGCATACATAAAGCACAAGTGAAGGTATGCAGGTCCACCTATCAACATGCTGGTGCACGGCCTGCAGTTTATCAACCATCGTCTCTAATGACGATTAGCTGGGGAACTAAATGGGACAATTCACACGGTTTCGCTGCACACACACACACACACACACACACACACACACACACACACACACGGGGGGACTAGCTGATTACAGTACATCTAGCTGGGTCCACATTGTGTCTGTCAGGAGCCTCCTGCCCCCCTGTGCTGTGGTAATCAGAACCACAGAGTGACTGGAGCGGACTGAGGAGGAGGAAGACTGTCTTTACTGTGGTAATCAGAACCACAGAGTGACTGGAGCGGACTGAGGAGGAGGAAGACTGTCTTTACTGTGGTAATCAGAACCACAGAGTGACTGGAGCGGACTGAGGAGGAGAAAGACTGTCTTTACTGTGGTAATCAGAACCACAGAGTGACTGGAAGCGGACTGAGGAGGAGGAAGACTGTCTTTACTGTGGTAATCAGAACCACAGAGTGACTGGAGGGACTGAGGAGGAGGAAGACTGTCTTTACTGTGGTAGTCAGAACCACAGAGTGACTGGAGCGGACTGAGGAGGAGGAAGACTGTCTTTACTGTGGTAGTCAGAACCACAGAGTGACTGGAGCGGACTGAGGAGGAGGAAGACTGTCTTTACTGTGGTAGTCAGAACCACAGAGTGACTGGAGCGGACTGAGGAGGAGGAAGACTGTCTTTACTGTGGTAATCAGAACCACAGAGTGACTGGAGCGGACTGAGGAGGAGGAAGACTGTCTTTACTGTGGTAGTCAGAACCACAGAGTGACTGGAGCGGACTGAGGAGGAGGAAGACTGTCTTTACTGTGGTAGTCAGAACCACAGAGTGACTGGAGCGGACTGAGGAGGAGAGAAGACTGTCTTTACTGTGGTAATCAGAACCACAGAGTGACTGGAGCGGACTGAGGAGGAGGAAGACTGTCTTTACTGTGGTAATCAGAACCACAGAGTGACTGGAGCGGACTGAGGAGGAGGAAGACTGTCTTTACTGTGGTAATCAGAACCACAGAGTGACTGGAGCGGACTGAGGAGGAGGAAGACTGTCTTTACTGTGGTAGTCAGAACCACAGAGTGACTGGAGCGGACTGAGGAGGAGGAAGACTGTCTTTACTGTGGTAGTCAGAACCACAGAGTGACTGGAGCGGACTGAGGAGGAGGAAGACTGTCTTTACTGTGGTAATCAGAACCACAGGGTGACTGGAGCGGACTGAGGAGGAGGAAGACTGTCTTTACTGTGGTAGTCAGAACCACAGAGTGACTGGAGCGGACTGAGGAGGAGGAAGACTGTCTTTACTGTGGTAATCAGAACCACAGGGTGACTGGAGCGGACTGAGGAGGAGGAAGACTGTCTTTACTGTGGTAGTCAGAACCACAGAGTGACTGGAGCGGACTGAGGAGGAGAAAGACTGTCTTTACTGTGGTAGTCAGAACCACAGAGTGACTGGAGCGGACTGAGGAGGAGGAAGACTGTCTTTACTGTGGTAGTCAGAACCACAGAGTGACTGGAGCGGACTGAGGAGGAGGAAGACTGTCTTTACTGTGGTAATCAGAACCACAGAGTGACTGGAGCGGACTGAGGAGGAGGAAGACTGTCTTTACTGTGGTAATCAGAACCACAGAGTGACTGGAGCGGACTGAGGAGGAGGAAGACTGTCTTTACTGTGGTAATCAGAACCACAGAGTGACTGGAGCGGACTGAGGAGGAGGAAGACTGTCTTTACTGTGGTAGTCAGAACCACAGAGTGACTGGAGCGGACTGAGGAGGAGGAAGACTGTCTTTACTGTGGTAATCAGAACCACAGGGTGACTGGAGCGGACTGAGGAGGAGGAAGACTGTCTTTACTGTGGTAGTCAGAACCACAGAGTGACTGGAGCGGACTGAGGAGGAGGAAGACTGTCTTTACTGTGGTAGTCAGAACCACAGAGTGACTGGAGCGGACTGAGGAGGAGGAAGACTGTCTTTACTGTGGTAGTCAGAACCACAGAGTGACTGGAGCGGACTGAGGAGGAGGAAGACTGTCTTTACTGTGGTAGTCAGAACCACAGAGTGACTGGAGCGGACTGAGGAGGAGGAAGACTGTCTTTACTGTGGTAGTCAGAACCACAGAGTGACTGGAGCGGACTGAGGAGGAGGAAGACTGTCTTTACTGTGGTAATCAGAACCACAGAGTGACTGGAGCGGACTGAGGAGGAGGAAGACTGTCTTTACTGTGGTAGTCAGAACCACAGAGTGACTGGAGCGGACTGAGGAGGAGGAAGACTGTCTTTACTGTGGTAATCAGAACCACAGAGTGACTGGAGCGGACTGAGGAGGAGGAAGACTGTCTTTACTGTGGTAGTCAGAACCACAGAGTGACTGGAGCGGACTGAGGAGGAGGAAGACTGTCTTTACTGTGGTAATCAGAACCACAGAGTGACTGGAGCGGACTGAGGAGGAGGAAGACTGTCTTTACTGTGGTAGTCAGAACCACAGAGTGACTGGAGCGGACTGAGGAGGAGGAAGACTGTCTTTACTGTGGTAGTCAGAACCACAGAGTGACTGGAGCGGACTGAGGAGGAGGAAGACTGTCTTTACTGTGGTAATCAGAACCACAGAGTGACTGGAGCAGACTGAGGAGGAGGAAGACTGTCTTTACTGTGGTAGTCAGAACCACAGAGTGACTGGAGCGGACTGAGGAGGAGGAAGACTGTCTTTACTGTGGTAATCAGAACCACAGAGTGACTGGAGCGGACTGAGGAGGAGGAAGACTGTCTTTACTGTGGTAATCAGAACCACAGGGTGACTGGAGCGGACTGAGGAGGAGGAAGACTGTCTTTACTGTGGTAATCAGAACCACAGGGTGACTGGAGCGGACTGAGGAGGAGGAAGACTGTCTTTACTGTGGTAATCAGAACCACAGGGTGACTGGAGCGGACTGAGGAGGAGGAAGACTGTCTTTACTGTGGTAATCAGAACCACAGGGGTGACTGGAGCGGACTGAGGAGGAGGAAGACTGTCTTTACTGTGGTAATCAGAACCACAGGGTGACTGGAGCGGACTGAGGAGGAGGAAGACTGTCTTTACTGTGGTAATCAGAACCACAGAGTGACTGGAGCGGACTGAGGAGGAGGAAGACTGTCTTTACTGTGGTAGTCAGAACCACAGAGTGACTGGAGCGGACTGAGGAGGAGGAAGACTGTCTTTACTGTGGTAATCAGAACCACAGAGTGACTGGAGCGAGACTGAGGAGGAGGAAGACTGTCTTTACTGTGGTAATCAGAACCACAGAGTGACTGGAGCGGACTGAGGAGGAGGAAGACTGTCTTTACTGTGGTAGTCAGAACCACAGAGTGACTGGGAGCGGACTGAGGAGGAGGAAGACTGTCTTTACTGTGGTAATCAGAACCACAGAGTGACTGGAGCGGACTGAGGAGGAGGAAGACTGTCTTTACTGTGGTAGTCAGAACCACAGAGTGACTGGAGCGGACTGAGGAGGAGGAAGACTGTCTTTACTGTGGTAGTCAGAACCACAGAGTGACTGGAAGCCGGACTGAGGAGGAGGAAGACTGTCTTTACTGTGGTAGTCAGAACCACAGAGTGACTGGAGCGGACTGAGAGGAGGAAGACTGTCTTTACTGTGGTAATCAGAACCACAGGGTGACTGGAGCGGACTGAGGAGGAGGAAGACTGTCTTTACTGTGGTAATCAGAACCACAGAGTGACTGGAGCGGACTGAGGAGGAGGAAGACTGTCTTTACTGTGGTAGTCAGAACCACAGGGTAGGTAACACTGGTGAGAGACAATCAGCTGCCTTTGGCCTGTTGCTCCATAACTATACTGCCTCCTAGAGGAAGGACAGCCACACTGCCATCTAAAAACACATGGAGCACATGCAAATAAACAGGATATTTCAGGATATTTTCTGAAATCTAAATTACACTGGATTGCAATTGGCTTGTAGGTGGACTGGCTAGAGGCATTAGCAGTGAACTATGTCAAGCCCATGCACAGGCAGAAACACACGCTGGCACACAGAGACGCACACAGAGACGCACACAGAGACACACACAGAGACGCAAACAGAGACACACACAAGGAGACACACACAGAGACACACACAAGGAGACACACAAAAACACAGGTCTGTTGGCCTGTATTCCACAATACTTACAGGTTGGAGGTCGTCTTGGGCTCCTGTTCGGTGGGAGAGGGAGACGGGGAGGCTGCAGTACCGTTGGTCGCCCCAGGGGGCGGTAGAGGAGAGGACCTCTGAGAACCAGAGTCTGATGGGCTGGAGGTGGGGGAGAGGGGTGAGGCGCTACGGGAGGAGGAGGGGGAGTGGGGAGGTGGTCCTACTCAGCCCTGCTGTAGGGCTGTTGGAGGGAGAGGAGGAGGAGGGGGAGAAAGGAGAGGAGGTGGAAGGGGAGAGAGTGGAGGAGGGAGAGAAAGGAGAGGAGGTGGTAGGGGAGAGAGAAGTGGAGGAGGAGGTGGATAGAGAGATAGCGTTGGATGTGGTAGGGGAGGAGGAGAGGATGTCGGGGAGGTTCTGAGCTGAGGATCTCCTGTGCCTCCTGCCCTCCTGTTCGCCGGCTGTCACCTTCCTCCTCTCCTTCCTGATGTGAGGAGCAGCCTCCAACTCTCCGTCCTCCTGCCTCAGAGCCCTCTATACAGGAGGAAACTACGGTTAGTAAAGAGGAAGGAGGAGAGAGGGCTGGAGGAGGGAGAGGGGGCTGGAGGAGGGAGAGAGGGCTGGAGGAGGAGAGAGGGCTGGAGGAGAGAGAGAGGGCTGGAGGAGGGAGAGGGGCTGAGGAGGAGGGAGAGGGGGCTGGAGGAGGGAGAGAGGCTGGAGGAGGGAGAGAGGGCTGGAGGAGGGAGAGAGGGCTGGAGGAGGGAGAGGGCTGGAGGAGGGAGAGAGGGCTGGAGGAAGGAGAGGGGCTGGAGGAGGAGAGAGGCTGGAGGAGGGAGAGAGGGGCTGGAGGAGGGAGAGAGGGCTGGAGGAGGGAGAGAGGGCTGGAGGAGGAGAGAGGGCTGGAGGAGGGAGAGAGAGGGCTGGAGGAAGGAGAGAGGGCTGGAGGAGGGAGAGAGGGCTGGAGGAGAGAGAGGGGCTGGAGGAGGGAGAGAGGGCTGGAGGAGGGAGAGAGGGCTGGAGGAGGGAGAGGCTGGGAGGAGAGGGGCTGGAGGAGGGAGAGAGGGCTGGAGGAGGGAGAGGGGGGCTGGAGGAGGGAGAGAGGGGCTGGAGGAGGAGAGAGGGGCTGGAGGAGGGAGAGAGGGCTGGAGGAGGAGAGGGCTGGAGGAGGGGGGGCTGGAGGAGGGAGAGAGGGCTGGAGGAGGGAGAGAGGGCTGGAGGAGGGAGAGAGGGCTGGAGGAGGGAGAGAGGGCTGGAGGAGGGAGAGAGGGCTGGAGGAGGGAGAGAGGGCTGGAGGAGGGAGAGAGGGCTGGAGGAGGGAGAGAGGGCTGGAGGAGGGAGAGAGGGCTGGAGGAGGGAGAGAGGGCTGGAGGAGGGAGAGAGGGCTGGAGGAGGAGAGAGGGCTGGAGGAGGGAGAGAGGGCTGGAGGAGGGAGAGGAGGGGCTGGAGGAGGGAGAGAGGGCTGGAGGAGAGGAGAGAGGGGCTGGAGGAGGAGAGAGGGGCTGGAGGAGAGAGAGAGGGGCTGGAGGAGGGAGAGAGGGCTGGAGGAGGGAGAGAGGGCTGGAGGAGGGAGAGAGGGCTGGAGGAGGGAGAGAGGGCTGGAGGAGGGAGAGAGGCTGGAGGAGGGAGAGAGGGCTGGAGGAGGGAGAGAGGGCTGGAGGAGGAGAGAGGGCTGGAGGAGGGAGAGGGGGCTGGAGGAGGGAGAGGGGGCTGGAGGAGGGAGAGGGGGCTGGAGGAGGGAGAGAGGGCTGGAGGAGGGAGAGAGGCTGGAGGAGGGAGAGAAGGCTGGAGGAGGGAGAGAGGGCTGGAGGAGAGAGAGAGGGCTGGAGGAGAGAGAGAGGGCTGGAGGAGGGAGAGAGGGCTGGAGGAGGGAGAGGAGGTGTGTGTGAGAGTATCTCTGTGTGTGTTACCTCATATATGGTGAACTGTTGTTTCAGGTCTGGCTCAGTGACCTTGCTGCTCATGTGTTTCTGTATAATGTGTTCCATCCCCTGCTGTTCCAGACAATCGGTCACGTCATAGAACGAGTCCTGGTCCGGGAGGGCCGACAGCGTCTGGGTTCAGACAGAGTTAATCAACCAATCAGACAGCGTCTGGGTTCAGACAGAGTTAATCAACCAATCAGTCTCAATCAATCACAGCGTCTGGGTTCAGACAGAGTTAATCAAACAGTCAGACAGGGTCTGGGTTCACACACAGAGAGAGAGAGCAGAGACAGAGACAGAGACAGAGACAGAGACAGAGAGAGAGAGAGAGAGAGAGAGAGAGAGAGAGAGAGAGAGAGAGAGAGAGAGAGAGAGAGAGAGAGAGAGACAGAGAGAAAAACAGAGAGAGAGACAGAGAGAGACAGAGAGAGAGAGCAGAGAGAGAGAGAGAGAGACAGAGAGAGAGAGCAGAGAGAAGAGAGAGAGACAGAGAGAGAGACAGAGAGACAGAGAGAGAGACAGAGAGAGACAGAGAGAGAGCAGAGAGAGAGAGAGAGAGAGAGAGAAAAACACAGAGACAGAGAGATCCCTCATGTACATACAATTAGATTTAACTACATTATTTGGTGGTTATTACTTTATTCAGTGCAACTAGACCTTTAAAGCACCTTCTAACTAACGCAATACAATTTCACATAGGACCCTAAGGAGGCTTCCTAACCGTGTTCATGGTTAAGGTGAACAGTTCACTAGGACCCTAAGGAGCTTCTAACCGTGTTCATGGTTAAGGTGAACAGTTCACTAGGACCTAAGGAGACTTCTAATCGTGTTCATGGTTAAGGTGAACAGTTCACTAGGACCCTAAGGAGGCTTCCTAGCTCCGTGTTCGTGGTTAGGTGAACAGTTCAACTAGACCCTAACGAGCCTTCTAACCATGCATTTATACAATTCACTAGGACCCTAAGGAGGCTTCCTAACCGTGTTCATGGTTAAGGTGAACAGCTCAACCTAACAAACCTTGTTGATGAGGTTCATGGTTAAGATTAACAGCTCAGTGTCTGATCCATTCTTCTCCTCCAAGATCTCTGTCAGGTATGTCCACGGCTTCACACCTACACATACAGAGAGTTAGATTAGTAATTTACACACACACACACACACACACACACACACCACACACACACTAAACAGCCACACACACTTACACACACACACACACTTACACACACACACACACACAGAGAGATAAGCCAGCCACCCTCACAGTTAGATAAGCCTGCCACCCTCACAGTTAGATAAGCCTGCCAACCTCACTGTTAGATGGCCATGCAGACCACCCTCACTGTTAGATAAGCCCTGCCACCCTCACTGTTAGATAAGCCTGCCACCCTCACTGTTAGATAAGCCTGCCACCCTCACTGTTAGATAAGCCTGCCACCCTCACTGTTAGATAAGCCTGCCACCCCTCACAGTTAGATAAGCCAGCCACTCACAGTTAGATAAGCCTGCCACACACAGTTAGATAATGCCTGCCACACACACAGTTAGATAAGCCTGCCACCCTCACAGTTAGATAAGCCTGCCACACTCACAGTTAGATAAGCCTGCCACCCTCACAGTTAGATAAGCCTGCCACCCTCACAGTTAGATAAGCCTGTCACACTCACAGTTAGATAAGCCTGCCACTCTCACAGTTAGATAAGCCTGCCACCCTCACAGTTAGATAAGCCTGCCACAGCTCACAGTTAGATAAGCCTGCCACCTCACAGTTAGATAAGCCTGCCACTCTCACTGTTAGATAAGCCTGCCAAGTTAGCCTGCCACCCTCACAGTTAGATAAGCCTGCCACCCTCACAGTTAGATAAGCCTGCCACCCTCACAGTTAGATAAGCCTGCCACCCTCACAGTTAGATAAGCCTGCCACCCTCACAGTTAGATAAGCCTGCCACCCTCACAGTTAGATAAGCCTGCCACCCTCACTGTTAGATAAGCCTGCCACCCTCACTGTTAGATAAGCCTGCCACCCTCACAGTTAGATAAGCCTGTCACACTCACTCACAGTTAGATAAGCCTGCCAGACACAAACACACAGTTACACACCTGCCACACTTACTCACACACTCAGTGTAACCAAGTCCAGTTGAGAGCCTCGGTCTCCTTCCAGACCACTCTAATCCCAGTTTATTCATCAGTACACAGTTTACAGCAGCTATAAATGGTGCAGTGAAAAGCTTCCTTGAAAGCTCCTTCAGCAGTGTAATACAACAGCACTATGTGTGTGTGTGTGTGTGTGCGTGTGTGTGTGTGTGTGTGTGTGTATGTGTGCGAGTGTGTGTGCGCGCGCGTGTGAGTGTGTGTACCTCTTTTGCCATCCACAGTGTTGACAGCCTGGATGAGTAGAGGACTGTTGGACTCTGTGTACTCCACAAACACTATCAGGAGCTTCAGAGCTGTCTTCACCACTAGACGAGACTGGGGGGAGAGGGAGGGGAGGAGAGAGAGAGAGGGAGGGGAGAGAGGAGGAGAGAGCAGAGAGAGAGAGAGAGAGGAGGGAGAGAGAGAGCAGGAGAGAGAGGAGGGGAGAGGAGGAGGGAGAGAGAGAGAGGAGGGAGGGAGGGGAGAGAGGAGGAGGGAGGAGAGAGAGAGAGAGAGGAGAGAGAGGAGAGGGAGAGAGAGAGAGGAGAGAGAGGAGGGGAGAGAGAGGGAGAGAGAGGAGAGGGAGGAGAGAGAGGAGAGAGAGAGAGAGGGGAGAGAGAGAGGGAGAGAGGAGGAGAGAGAGAGAGGAGAGAGAGGGCAGAGAGAGAGGGGGGGGAGAGGATGAGAGAGGCGGGGGAGAGAGCAGGAGAGGCGGGAGAGAGAGCAGAGAGAGGAGGGGAGAGAGAGAGATATTGAGATAGATAGTCAGTTAGACATTATCTCCACAAGGTAGCGATATTACACCTCAAATAAACCACATCCCATTGAACCCAGAGCAAAGACACTCTGTTTTACTAAAGTGAAATAAGATTCCTGCAGAGTTTTCAAAGTATCTACATTTAATTCCAATAAATGGAGATGAATAACTGACTGTTCCTCAAAGTAACTGGATTTACAGATAGCACAGCAGGGTTTCCTAAACCTGGTCCTTGGGCCCCCCTTTGATAGCACAGCAGGGTTTCCTAAACCTGGTCCTTGGGCCCCCCTTTGATAGTACAGCAGGGTTTCCTAAACCTGGTCCTTGGGCCCCCCTTTGATAGCACAGCAGGGTTTCCTAAACCTGGTCCTTGGGCCCCCCTTTGATAGCACAGCAGGGTTTCCTAAACCTGGTCCTTGGGCCCCCCTTTTGATAGCACAGCAGGGTTTCCTAAACCTGGTCCTTGGGCCCCCCTTTGATAGCACAGCAGGGTTTCCTAAACCTGGTCCTTGGGCCCCCCTTTGATAGCACAGCAGGGTTTCCTAAACCTGGTCCTTGGGCCCCCCTTTGATAGTACAGCAGGGTTTCCTAAACCTGGTCCTTGGGCCCCCCTTTGATAGCACAGCAGGGTTTCCTAAACCTGGTCCTTGGGCCCCCCTTTGATAGCACAGCAGGGTTTCCTAAACCTGGTCCTTGGGCCCCCCTTTGATAGTACAGCAGGGTTTCCTAAACCTGGTCCTTGGGCCCCCCTTCGGGCAACGTTTTGGTTTTTGCCCTAGCACTGATTCAAATAACCAACTCATCATCAAGCTAGAAAACTAAACGTGAACACACAGGGGGCCCCAGGACCGAGTTTGGGAAACCCTGTAGTACAGTACAGTGCCTTAGCTTGAACATCTTCTCTACAGTACAGTACAGGGTCTTGAACATCTTCTCACATACAGTACAGTGCCTTGAACATCTTCTCTACAGTACAGTACAGGGTCTTGAACATCTTCTCCATCACTACAGTACAGTGCCTTGAACATCTTCTCATCACTACAGTACAGTGTCTTGAACATCTTATCTATCACTAAAGTACAGTGTCTTGAACATCTTCTCCATCACTAAAGTACAGTGCCTTGAACATCTTCTCCATCACTACAGTACAGTGTCTTGAACATCTTATCTATCACTAAAGTACAGGGTCTTGAACATCTTCTCACTACAGTACAGGGTCTTGAACATCTTCTCTACAGTACAGTGTCTTGAACATCATCTCTACAGTACAGTGTCTTGAACATCTTCTCTATAACTACAGTACAGTGCCTTGAACATCTTCTCTACAGTACAGTGTCTTGAACATCTTATCATCACTAAAGTACAGGGTCTTGAACATCTTCTCTACAGTACAGGGTCTTGAACATCTTCTCTACAGTACAGTGTCTTGAACATCTTCTCTACAGTACAGTGTCTTGAACCTCTTCACTACAGTACAGTGTCTTGAACCTCTTCTCCATCAGTACAGGGTCTTGAACCTCTTCTCCATCAGTACAGGGTCTTGAACATCTTCTCCATCAGTACAGTGTCTTGAACATCTTCTCTACAGTAGTGTCTTGCACAACAATACTTTTTCCTGACCATATTCTAGTTTCACACCCTGTCATATCTCACATCTCATCGGCTGCTCTCACTTCCCTGTTAAAAGGAGATGTGGAAATCAGAGCTACAGCAGCTGCAAGAAACCGTTTGATTTACAAACCCTTACTGGGCCAAATCCTTCCCTGAGACACTAGTGTGCTAGTCTCTTATTGACATGATACCGTACAATGCAACCAGGGTTGGGGTCAATTCCTTTTAAATTCCAGTCACATTCAGGAAGTACACAGGAAGTTCCAATTCTTTTCAAATGAGGAAAATGTGGAATTGGAATTTGGTTTACTTTCTGAAGTTGCCTGGAATTATAATGGAATTGACCCCAACATTACATGCAACAGGTTCTGCATGCGCTTTTCAGTTAGTATTGGGCCCAGTGTTGGTTTATGATCGTGTCCAAATCAGGGCCTTTTCACATATCTTTTTTTGCTCAAACAAAAAAGGCGGCCCCCCCTATTTAATTGGTCTCCCCTTCTCGTAGGCCAATAATGGACAACGTAGTTTTTATTGGTCTGTTTGTCAGTGGCAGCGGAGTAGGCTGCCCTGTCATTAGTCATATAAAAAGGTGATGCTAATGTCTCCAGTAATATAACGTGTAGAATAATTAAAATGTGTTTATAAAAAGCCACATTTTCCCGCTATATTCGCTCAGCCATGCACTGAACGGTCGTTTTTGTTAACAGTGATTGAGTTCCATAATTAGCCTAAATTATGACTATCCAATCTAATCATCACATTAGGAATAGGAGGCTATCTTATATGAGTCAGCAAATGTGATGATGCTTTGAATGCTTTATTATTAAAAAGGTGAATTTTTATGGTGAAAATTAGTTTCCCCAAACTTGAAACCCACGCGCTGCGTATGATTCAGAGGCAATGAATGGTCTTGGTGTGTGTCTGTGTGTGTGTCTGTGTCTGTGTCTGTGTGTGTGTGTGTGTGTGTGTGTGTGTGTGTGTGTCTGTGTCTGTGTCTGGTGTGTGTGTGGTGTGTGTGTGGTGTGTGTGTGGGTGTGTGTGTGTCTGTGTGTGTGTGTGTCTGTGTGTGTGTCTGTGTCTGTGTGTGTCTGTGTCTGTGTCTGTGTGTGTGTCTGTGTCTGTGTGTGTGTGTGTCTGTGTGTGTGTGTGTGTGTGTTCTGTGTGTGTGTGTGTGTTGTCTGTGTGTGTGTCTGTGTCTGTGTCGTGTGTGTGTGTGTGTGTGTGTGTGTGTGTGTGTCTGTGTGTTTGTGTGTGTGTGTCTGTGTGTGTGTCTGTGTGTGTGTCTGTGTCTGTGTGTGTGTGTGTGTGTGTGTGTGTGTGTGTGTGTGTGTGTGTGTGTGTGTGTGTGTGTGTGTGTGTGTGGCCATCTGCGGTCATGTCTCTACGGTCCATGTCCAGTCATAATACTCACCAGGCTGCCGCTCAGGGTGTAAAGCCATTGAACCGTCTCAGTGTGGTTGATCACCCCGTTCATCCCATCTACAAACAGCATGATCTGACTGAGGGCTGCAGGGAAACACAGATCAGACTGCTTGTCAACAACACCAGAGGCACATCTGGAATCACACACTCTTCTCTACACTACACTACTTAGTGTACACTACATGGGGAATACAGACACTACTTAGTGTATACTACATGGGGAATACAGACACTACTTAGTGTACACTACATGGGGAATACAGGCACTACTTAGTGTACACTACATGGGGAATACAGACACGACTTAGTGTACACTACATGGGAAATACAGGCACTACTTAGTGTACACTACATGGGAATACAGACACTACTTAGTGTACACTACATGGGGAATACAGACACTACTTAGTGTACACTACATGGGGAATACAGGCACTACTTAGTGTACACTACATGGGGAATACAGACACGACTTAGTGTACACTACATGGGAAATACAGGCACTACTTAGTGTACACTACATGGGGAATACAGACACTACTTAGTGTACACTACATGGGGAATACAGACACTACTTAGTGTACACTACATGGGGAATACAGGCACTACTTAGTGTACACTACATGGGAATACAGACACTACATAGTGTACACTACATGGGGAATACAGGCACTACTTAGTGTACACTACATGGGAATACAGACACTACATAGTGTACACTACATGGGGAATACAGACACTACTTAGTGTACACTACATGGGGAATACAGACACTACTTAGTGTACACTACATGGGGAATACAGACACTACATAGTGTACACTACATGGGGAATACAGACACTACTTAGTGTACACTACATGGGGAATACAGACACTACTTAGTGTACACTACATGGGGAATACAGACACTACTTAGTGTACACTACATGGGGAATACAGACACTACATAGTGTCCACTACATGGGAATACAGACACTACATAGTGTACACTACATGGGGAATACAGACACTACTTAGTGTACACTACATGGGGGAATACAGACACTACATAGTGTACACTACATGGGGAATACAGACACTACATAGTGTACACTACATGGGGAATACAGACACTACTTAGTGTACACTACATGGGGAATACAGACACTACATAGTGTACACTACATGGGGAATACAGACACTACATAGTGTACACTACATGGGGAATACAGACACTACATAGTGTACACTACATGGGGAATACAGACACTACTTAGTGTACACTACATGGGGAATACAGACACTACATAGTGTACACTACATGGGGAATACAGACACTACTTAGTGTACACTACATGGGGAATACAGAAACTACTTAGTGTACACTACATGGGGAATACAGTTTAGGTTCCATTTCCATAGACCCAGCAGGGTAATATACTCTCTGTTTCCACCATGCAGGAGTCAGTGGTTGGTGTAACGCTCTCTGTTTCCACCATGCAGGAGTCAGTGGTTGGTGTAACGCTCTCTGTTTCCACCATGCAGGAGTCAGTGGTTGGTGTAACGCTCTCTGTTTCCACCATGCAGGAGTCAGTGGTTGGTGTAACGCTCTCTGTTTCCACCATGCAGGAGTCAGTGGTTGGTATAACGCTCTCTGTTTCCACCATGCAGGAGTCAGTGGTTGGTGTAAAGCTCTCTGTTTCCACCATGCAGGAGTCAGTGGTTGGTATAACGCTCTCTGTTTCCACCATGCAGGAGTCAGTGGTTGGTATAACGCTCTCTGTTTCCACCATGCAGGAGTCAGTGGTTGGTATAACGCTCTCTGTTTCCACCATGCAGGAGTCAGTGGTTGGTATAACGCTCTCTGTTTCCACCATGCAGGAGTCAGTGGTTGGTGTAACGCTCTCTGTTTCCACCATGCAGGAGTCAGTGGTTGGTATAACGCTCTCTGTTTCCACCATACAGGAGTCAGTGGTTGGTGTAACGCTCTCTGTTTCCACCATGCAGGAGTCAGTGGTTGGTATAAAGCTCTCTGTTTCCACCATGCAGGAGTCAGTGGTTGGTATAACGCTCTCTGTTTCCACCATGCAGGAGTCAGTGGTTGGTATAAAGCTCTCTGTTTCCACCATGCAGGAGTCAGTGGTTGGTATAACGCTCTCTGTTTCCACCATGCAGGAGTCAGTGGTTGGTATAAAGCTCTCTGTTTCCACCATGCAGGAGTCAGTGGTTGGTATAACGCTCTCTGTTTCCACCATGCAGGAGTCAGTGGTTGGTATAAAGCTCTCTGTTTCCACCATGCAGGAGTCAGTGGTTGGTATAACGCTCTCTGTTTCCACCATGCAGGAGTCAGTGGTTGGTATAACGCTCTCTGTTTCCACCATGCAGGAGTCAGTGGTTGGTATAACGCTCTCTGTTTCCACCATGCAGGAGTCAGTGGTTGGTGTAACGCTCTCTGTTTCCACCATGCAGGAGTCAGTGGTTGGTATAAAGCTCTCTGTTTCCACCATACAGGAGTCAGTGGTTGGTGTAACGCTCTCTGTTTCCACCATACAGGAGTCAGTGGTTGGTGTAACGCTCTCTGTTTCCACCATGCAGGGAGTCAGTGGTTGGTGTAACGCTCTCTGTTTCCACCATGCAGGAGTCAGTGGTTGGTGTAACGCTCTCTGTTTCCACCATGCAGGAGTCAGTGGTTGGTGTAACGCTCTCTGTTTCCACCATGCAGGAGTCAGTGGTTGGTGTAACGCTCTCTGTTTCCACCATACAGGAGTCAGTGGTTGGTGTACGCTCTCTGTTTCCACCATGCAGGAGTCAGTGGTTGGTGTAACGCTCTCTGTTTCCACCATGCAGGAGTCAGTGGTAGGTGTAACGCTCTCTGTTTCCACCATGCAGGAGTCAGTGGTTGGTGTAACGCTCTCTGTTTCCACCATGCAGGAGTCAGTGGTTGGTGTAACGCTCTCTGTTTCCACCATGCAGGAGTCAGTGGTTGGTGTAACGCTCTCTGTTTCCACCATGCAGGAGTCAGTGGTTGGTGTAACGCTCTCTGTTTCCACCATGCAGGAGTCAGTGGTTGGTGTAACGCTCTCTGTTTCCACCATGCAGGAGTCAGTGGTTGGTGTAACGCTCTCTGTTTCCACCATGCAGGAGTCAGTGGTTGGTGTAACGCTCTCTGTTTCCACCATACAGGAGTCAGTGGTTGGTGTAACGCTCTCTGTTTCCACCATGCAGGAGTCAGTGGTTGGTGTAACGCTCTCTGTTTCCACCATGCAGGAGTCAGTGGTTGGTGTAACGCTCTCTGTTTCCACCATGCAGGAGTCAGTGGTTGGTGTAACGCTCTCTGTTTCCACCATGCAGGAGTCAGTGGTTGGTGTAACGCTCTCTGTTTCCACCATGCAGGAGTCAGTGGTTGGTGTAACGCTCTCTGTTTCCACCATGCAGGAGTCAGTGGTTGGTGTAACGCTCTCTGTTTCCACCATGCAGGAGTCAGTGGTTGGTATAACGCTCTCTGTTTCCACCATGCAGAGTCAGTGGTTGGTGTAATGCTCTCTGTTTCCACCATGCAGGAGTCAGTGGTTGGTGTAACGCTCTCTGTTTCCACCATGCAGGAGTCAGTGGTTGGTGTAACGCTCTCTGTTTCCACCATGCAGGAGTCAGTGGTTGGTGTAACGCTCTCTGTTTCCACCATGCAGGAGTCAGTGGTTGGTGTAACGCTCTCTGTTTCCACCATGCAGGAGTCAGTGGTTGGTGTAACGCTCTCTGTTTCCACCATGCAGGAGTCAGTGGTTGGTATAACGCTCTCTGTTTCCACCATGCAGGAGGTTAGTGGTTGGTATAAAGCTCTGTTTCCACCATGCAGGAGTCAGTGGTTGGTATAACGCTCTCTGTTTCCACCATGCAGGAGTCAGTGGTTGGTATAACGCTCTCTGTTTCCACCATGCAGGAGTCAGTGGTTGGTGTAACGCTCTCTGTTTCCACCATGCAGGAGTCAGTGGTTGGTATAAAGCTCTCTGTTTCCACCATACAGGAGTCAGTGGTTGGTGTAACGCTCTCTGTTTCCACCATACAGGAGTCAGTGGTTGGTGTAACGCTCTCTGTTTCCACCATGCAGGAGTCAGTGGTTGGTGTAACGCTCTCGGTTTCCACCATGCAGGAGTCAGTGGTTGGTGTAACGCTCTCTGTTTCCACCATACAGGAGTCAGTGGTTGGTGTAACGCTCTCTGTTTCCACCATGCAGGAGTCAGTGGTTGGTGTAACGCTCTCTGTTTCCACCATGCAGGAGTCAGTGGTTGGTGTAACGCTCTCTGTTTCCACCATGCAGGAGTCAGTGGTTGGTGTAACGCTCTCTGTTTCCACCATGCAGGAGTCAGTGGTTGGTGTAACGCTCTCTGTTTCCACCATGCAGGAGTCAGTGGTTGGTGTAACGCTCTCTGTTTCCACCATGCAGGAGTCAGTGGTTGGTGTAACGCTCTCTGTTTCCACCATGCAGGAGTCAGTGGTTGGTGTAACGCTCTCTGTTTCCACCATACAGGAGTCAGTGGTTGGTGTAACGCTCTCTGTTTCCACCATGCAGGAGTCAGTGGTTGGTGTAACGCTCTCTGTTTCCACCATGCAGGAGTCAGTGGTTGGTGTAACGCTCTCTGTTTCCACCATGCAGGAGTCAGTGGTTGGTGTAACGCTCTCTGTTTCCACCATGCAGGAGTCAGTGGTTGGTGTAACGCTCTCTGTTTCCACCATGCAGGAGTCAGTGGTTGGTGTAACGCTCTCTGTTTCCACCATGCAGGAGTCAGTGGTTGGTGTAACGCTCTCTGTTTCCACCATGCAGGAGTCAGTGGTTGGTGTAACGCTCTCTGTTTCCACCATGCAGGAGTCAGTGGTTGGTGTAACGCTCTCTGTTTCCACCATGCAGGAGTCAGTGGTTGGTGTAACGCTCTCTGTTTCCACCATACAGGAGTCAGTGGTTGGTGTAACGCTCTCTGTTTCCACCATGCAGGAGTCAGTGGTTGGTGTAACGCTCTCTGTTTCCACCATGCAGGAGTCAGTGGTTGGTGTAACGCTCTCTGTTTCCACCATGCAGGAGTCAGTGGTTGGTGTAACGCTCTCTGTTTCCACCATGCAGGAGTCAGTGGTTGGTGTAACGCTCTCTGTTTCCACCATGCAGGAGTCAGTGGTTGGTGTAACGCTCTCTGTTTCCACCATGCAGGAGTCAGTGGTTGGTGTAACGCTCTCTGTTTCCACCATGCAGGAGTCAGTGGTTGGTGTAACGCTCTCTGTTTCCACCATGCAGGAGTCAGTGGTTGGTGTAACACTCTCTGTTTCCACCATGCAGGAGTCAGTGGTTGGTGTAACGCTCTCTGTTTCCACCATGCAGGAGTCAGTGGTTGGTGTAACGCTCTCTGTTTCCACCATGCAGGAGTCAGTGGTTGGTGTAACGCTCTCTGTTTCCACCATGCAGGAGTCAGTGGTTGGTATAACGCTCTCTGTTTCCACCATGCAGGAGTCAGTGGTTGGTATAAAGCTCTCTGTTTCCACCATGCAGGAGTCAGTGGTTGGTGTAACGCTCTCTGTTTCCACCATGCAGGAGTCAGTGGTTGGTGTAACGCTCTCTGTTTCCACCATGCAGGAGTCAGTGGTTGGTGTAACGCTCTCTGTTTCCACCATGCAGGAGTCAGTGGTTGGTATAAAGCTCTCTGTTTCCACCATGCAGGAGTCAGTGGTTGGTGTATTTAAACCGTAAGTGTTCCTCTGCACACAGCAGCAGCAGAGTTCTCTCTGGATCTACTGTTTATGCTGGCTTGGACAGAGGAACAACACTCTCCGCTATCACTCCATCCTTCCCCCTCCCCTCCCTCTCTCCGCTATCACTCCATCCTTCCCCCCCCCTCCCTCTCTCCGCTATCACTCCATCCTTCCCCCCTCCCTCCCTCTCTCCGCTATCACTCCATCCTTCCCCCCTCCCTCCCTCTCTCCGCTATCACTCCATCCTTCCCCCTCCCCTCCCTCTCTCCGCTATCACTCCATCCTTCCCCCTCCCCTCCCTCTCTCTGCTATCACTCCATCCTTCCCCCTCCCCTCCCTCTCTCCGCTATCACTCCATCCTTCCCCCTCCCCTCCCTCTCTCCGCTATCACTCCATCCTTCCCCCCTCCCCTCCCTCTCCGCTATCACTCCATCCTTCCCCCTCCCCTCCCTCTCCGCTATCACTCCATCCTTCCCCCTCCCCTCCCTCTCTCCACAGGCTGCAGTGCATCAGGAGTCAGGATCAGGCATGAAGTATCATGATACTAAAGCCCTAACGTTCAGTGTCCTCAGTATCATGATACTAAAGCCCTGACGTTCAGTGTCCTCAGTATCATGATACTGAAGCCCTAACGTCCAGTGTCCTCAGTATCATGATGCTAAAGCCCTGACGTTCAGTGTCCTCAGTATCATGATACTAAAGCCCTAACGTTCAGTGTCCTCAGTATCATGATACTGAAGCCCTGACGTTCAGTGTCCTCAGTATCATGATACTAAAGCCCTGACGTTCAGTGTCCTCAGTATCATGATACTAAAGCCCTGACGTTCAGTGTCCTCAGTATCATGATACTAAAGCTCTGACGTTCAGTGTCCTCAGTATCATGATGCTAAAGCCCTGACGTTCAGTGTCCTCAGTATCATGATGCTAAAGCCCTGACGTTCAGTGTCCTCAGTATCATGATACTGAAGCCCTGACGTTCAGTGTCCTCAGTATCATGATACTAAAGCCCTGACGTTCAGTGTCCTCAGTATCATGATACTGAAGCCCTAACGTTCAGTGTCCTCAGTATCATGATACTAAAGCCCTGACGTTCAGTGTCCTCAGTATCATGATACTGAAGCCCTGACGTTCAGTGTCCTCATTATCATGATGCTAAAGCCCTGACGTTCATTGTCCTCAGTATCATGATACTAAAGCCCTAACGTTCAGTGTCCTCAGTATCATGATACTAAAGCCCTAACGTTCAGTGTCCTCAGTATCATGATACTGAAGCCCCTAACGTTCAGTGTCCTCAGTATCATGATACTAAAGCCCTAACGTTCAGTGTCCTCAGTATCATGATACTAAAGCCCTAACGTTCAGTGTCCTCAGTATCATGATACTGAAGCCCTAACGTTCAGTGTCCTCAGTATCATGATACTAAAGCCCTAACGTTCAGTGTCCTCAGTATCATGATACTAAAGCCCTGACGTTCAGTGTCCTCAGTATCATGATACTGAAGCCCTAACGTTCAGTGTCCTCAGTATCATGATACTAAAGCCCTGACGTTCAGTGTCCTCAGTATCATGATACTGAAGCCCTGACGTTCAGTGTCCTCATTATCATGATGCTAAAGCCCTGACGTTCATTGTCCTCAGTATCATGATACTAAAGCCCTAACGTTCAGTGTCCTCAGTATCATGATACTAAAGCCCTAACGTTCAGTGTCCTCAGTATCATGATACTGAAGCCCTAACGTTCAGTGTCCTCAGTATCATGATACTAAAGCCCTAACGTTCAGTGTCCTCAGTATCATGATACTAAAGCCCTAACGTTCAGTGTCCTCAGTATCATGATACTGAAGCCCTAACGTTCAGTGTCCTCAGTATCATGATACTAAAGCCCTAACGTTCAGTGTCCTCAGTATCATGATACTAAAGCCCTAACGTTCAGTGTCCTCAGTATCATGATACTAAAGCCCTGACATTCAGTGTCCTCAGTATCATGATACTGAAGCCCTAACGTTCAGTGTCCTCAGTATCATGATACTAAAGCCCTAACGTTCAGTGTCCTCAGTATCATGATACTAAAGCCCTAACGTTCAGTGTCCTCAGTATCATGATACTAAAGCCCTAACGTTCAGTGTCCTCAGTATCATGATACTAAAGCCCTAACGTTCAGTGTCCTCAGTATCATGATACTAAAGCCCTGACGTTCAGTGTCCTCAGTATCATGATACTAAAGCCCTAACGTTCAGTGTCCTCAGTATCATGATACTAAAGCCCTAACGTTCAGTGTCCTCAGTATCATGATACTAAAGCCCTAACGTTCAGTGTCCTCAGTATCATGATACTAAAGCCCTAACGTTCAGTGTCCTCAGTATCATGATACTAAAGCCCTAACGTTCAGTGTCCTCAGTATCATGATACTAAAGCCCTAACGTTCAGTGTCCTCAGTATCATGATACTAAAGCCCTAACGTTCAGTGTCCTCAGTATCGTAGAACTGAATGGTAACAGTAATAATTGTAGAAGTATCATCAGTCGAGGTATTCATTTCTAAACCCCCCTATTGTGCAACATTCATGCAAACTTGTTTCGAAATATGTATGTATGAGAAAACTATTTAAGTGACATATTGGGTAGATAAGTCTATGTTAGATGAGTGGCATTTTATTGTTGAGGTCCCACTTTCGTGTTGAGATCCTACTTACCTCTGAGAATGTAGTTCTGGTAGTTGTGGTCAGCCTCTGCTCCAACCTTGACGAAACACATCAAGCCTTCTGAATTCACAAACTCTGGCACCAGGTCTTTGTCATCCTACAACACACAGCAGATCGTTAAGAGAGAGGATCCCATGTCATAGAAATGGGACAGAAAGCCTACATGGCCACTTGATTTATTTGTAGCGGCAGTTTAGACCCCGAAACAGACACTTACGTTCCCCGCACACTAGCTACCTTCTCAAACTGTTAGCTAATGTTAGCGAATGTTCACGGCTAACACAAAACAAATGGAACATGTTAGCTAACGTTAGCGAACGTTCACGGCTAACACTAAACAAATGGAACATGTTAGCTACCGTTCACGGCTAACACAAAACAGATGGAACATCTTAGCTAACGTCAGCAAAACTATTTCCCTTGTTGAACGCACCTCAGCTGTATTTGTGGTTCATTGACCGGCTTCGTGTTCAGGTGTTTAACTATGACCTCTGACCTGACCTCTGTCATCCAGAGAAGACCGAACATATTCACATTCAGATCCATAATGAATGACAGTCATTGATATAGTCATTGATATATGATTAGACATGCAGCTATCACGATGCCATTATAACAATAGAACAAGGCACCACAACAACTGCTCCCCGGGGGCCCAGTGTGGCAGACCCCTGCTCCCCGGGGGCCCAGTGTGGAAGACCCCTGCTCCCCGGGGGCCCAGTGTGGCAGACCCCTGCTCCCCGGGGGCCCAGTGTGGCAGACCCCTGCTCCCCGGGGGCCCAGTGTGGCAGACCCCTGCTTCCCGGGGGCCCAGTGTGGCAGACCCCTGCTCCCCGGGGGCCCAGTGTGGCAGACCCCTGCTTCCCGGGGGCCCAGTGTGGCAGACCCCTGCTCCCCGGGGGGCCCAGTGTGGCAGACCCCTGCTTCCCGGGGGCCCAGTGTGGCAGACCCCTGCTCCAATCTCTAGATTTTTTCTCTCACCCATCTATACACAATACTAAATAATGACAAAGTGAAAACACGTTTTTATAAATTTTTGCAAATGTATTGGAGAAAAAAAAACAAATATCTAATTTACATAAGTAAACACACCCCTGACTCAATACTTTGTAGAAGCACCTGGGTACGTCTTTCTGGGTAGCAGGTAGCTTAGTGGGTAAGAGCGTTGTGCCAGTAACCGAAAGGTCGCTGGTTTTAATCCCCGAGCCGACTAGGTGAAAGAAAATATCTGTCGATGTGCCCTTGAGCAAGGCACTTAACCCTAATTGCTCCTGTAAATCGCTCTGGATAAGAGCGTCTGCTAAATGACCAAAAATAAATAAAAAAATAATAACAGGTCTTTAAGAGCTTTCCACACCTGGATTGTGCATCATTTGCACATGAATCTTTTCAAAACTCTTCAAGCTCTGTCAAATTGGTTGTTTATCATTGCTAGACAACATATACTTTCAAGTAGATTTAAGTCAAAACTGTAACTCGGCCACTCAGGAACATTTTACATTTGTACATTTTAGTCATTTAGCAGACGCTCTTATCCAGAGCGACTTACAGGAGATTGGAACTCGGTAGTGAGTGTTGCCACCGAGGACAGACGATTTTTACGCGCTAAGCGCTTCAGCACTCGGCGGTCCCGTTCTGTGAGCTTGTGTGCCTACCACTTGCGGCTGAGCCGTTGTTGCTCCTAGACGTTTCCACTTCACAATAACAGCACTTACAGTTGACCGGGGAAGCTCTAGCAGGGCAGAAATTTGACGAACTGACTTGTTAGAAAGGTGGCATCCTATGACGGTGCCACTTTGAAAGTCACTGAGCTCTTCAGTAAGGCCATTCTACTGCCAATGTTTGTCTATGGAGATTGCATGGCTGTGTGCTCGATTTTATACACCTGTCAGCAACGGGTGTGGCTGAAATAGCCGAATCCACTAATTTGAAGGGGTGTCCACATACTTTTATATATATATAGTGTATCTCAAAATCATTGTCATGTAGTTAATAAACATTATATCAAAATCTAAAGGAAAATGATACAAACCTAAAAAGTAACATTATTGCCAACTATGTAAAAATAGCCTCCATAAAGCCAACAAATAAAAACATTGCAGCCTGCAGGTAGAAAATATCCTGAGGAAAATAAATATCCTATAAATGAAATTGGCTACGCACGGCCTGTCTGCAACGAACTTGAAACATTGTATCAACTTAACTTGGGTCGGGTCTGAAGCTCTCACTAGTAAACCTGCAACATTGTATAAAACAATTCTGGTCCCTCAGAGTTTCCCCTCCAGTGAGCTCGGGACAGAAACAGCTGTGGACTATTTGCGCAGGGGGATAAGAAGCAGTGTTTGACTTCGGCTGGAGCTCACCGGAGCGGAGAACCGGCACCTCAGATGTTCTAGTGCTTGACCTCCTGTTCCTCTTATAGAATATTAGCTCAAAAACTATTGTGGAGCTCCTGCACCTAAATATAAAGCAGTGACAGCACCCAAAATGGAGTACTGGAACATACCGGTCCAAAAGTTTGGACACACCTACCTCATTCAAGGGTTTTTCTTTATTTTTTACTATTTTCTACATTGTAGAATAATAGTGAAGACATCAAAACTATGAAATAACACACATGGAATCATGTAGTAACCAAAAAAAAGTGTTAAACAAATCGAAATATACTTTATATTTGAGATTCTTCAAATAGCCACCCTTTGCCTTGATGACAGCTTTGCACACGCTTGGCATTCTCTCAACCAGCTTCATGAGGTAGTCACCTGGAATGCATTTCAATTAACAGGTGTGCCTTCTTAAAAGTGAATGTGGAATTTCTTTCCTTCTTAATGTGTTTGAGCCAATCAGTTGTGTTGTGACAAGGTAGGGGGGTATATAGAAGATAGCCCTATTTGGTAAAAGACCAAGTCCATATTATGGCAGCGTCACTGCATTTTGGCACACCAGAAGTACATTCATTTCCAATGGAATGCTGTGTTTGTCTTGCAACGTTGCGGTGGGTTCTGTGGGGTTGGATTCACGTTGGATTTATCTGGTAGCAGAAGGTGAATGTTGCACTTTTGTTGCGCACGTATCCAGATGCTGCTGCGTACCATTTTTTTTGTGATCGGGGCGTTACTCAACATTGACAGGAGCGCTCCAAACAAAAAGACAATGACTCAATTGACAGAACTCATTAACGGAATGAAATAAACCAGAACATGTTCCTCAGAAGTGTAGCCGAGGTTGTGCCCTCTGCAAACAACGTGTCCCCTCCGACAACGACAACGGTAAAAGACTGGAATAATAATATTATTGAATGCATTAACAGAAATTACAGTAACATTGTAGATTAGAAACTATAGTAATGAACGGTTAATGTACTACTGGTGATATATGTAACGGGGAATTGATAGACAACAAATGTGCACAAACTGGCGGGACAGAGCGCATTCTGGAGAGAGAAGTGCCTTGTGATTTTCATTTTGTATTAAATTTGTAAAAAATATCTAAAAACGTAAAATTCCACTTTGACATTACGGGGGAAGTATTGTGTTTAGTCCAGTGACTGGACTCAGGCTGTATCACAACAACATGTGTAATAAGTCGAGGGGTGTGAATAATTTCTGAATGCGCTGTCTCCATGTGTCTTTCAGAGGGTCGGGATAAAGCAGAAGTCACATTTCGGGTTGGACCCAGTGTACAATTGATGAATAAAGTGATCCTCTGTAGCTCAGTTGGTAGAGCACGGCGCCTCGTAACGCCAGGGTAGTGGGTTCGATCCCCGGGACCACCCCCATACGTAAAAATGTATGCTCGCATGACTGTAAGTCGCTTCGGATAAAAGCGTCTGCTAAATGGCGTATTAATACGACCACCTGCTGGCGGTCTGAATGCTCCTACTGTGGGACTCCAATCACAGAGAACAATCACAGGCACTATAGCATGTCATCCCAAATGGCACCCTATTCCCTATATAGTGCACTACTTTTGACAACAGCCTCACACACACACCGTATTTGGGACACGCCCTATACATTCTCGTCAACTTGAGTTATCAACCCTTTCATCTCTCAAATGATTACAATGAAGTCTCTGGTATGACTGGAATGCATTCTCCCCCCCCTCCCTCCTCCCTCCTCCTCCTCCTCCTCCCCCCTCCTCCCTCCTCCCCCCCTCCCCCCCTCCTCCCCCCTCCCCCCTCCTCCCTTCCCTCCTCCCTCCTCCTCCTCCTCCTCCCCCTCCTCCTCCTCCTCCCCCCTCCCCCCCTCCTCCCTTCCCTCCTCCCTCCTCCTCCTCCCCCCTCCCTCCTCCTCCTCCCCCCTCCCCCCCTCCTCCCTCCCCTCCTCCCCCCTCCCTCCTCCTCCTCCCCCCTCGCCCCCTCCTCCCTTCCCTCCTCCTCCTCCTCCTCCCTCCTCCTCCTCCTCCCCCCTCTCCTCCCTCCCCCCTCCCCTCCTCCTCCTCCCCCTCGCCCCCTCCTCCCCCGCCCCCCTCCTCCCTCGCCCCTCCTCCCCCCCCTCCTCCCTTCCCTCCTCCCCCTCGCCCCCCCTCCTCCCCTCCCTCCTCCCTCCTCCCTCCTCCTCCTCCCTCCCTCCTCCTCCTCCTCCCTCCTCCCCTCCTCCCTCCTCCCCCCTCCTCCTCCTCCCCCTCCCCCTCCTCCCTTCCCCTCCTCCTCCTCCTCCTCCCTCCTCCTCCTCCTCCCTCCTCCTCCTCCCTCCCCCTCCTCCTCCTCCCTCCTCCCCCCCTCCTCCTCCTCCCCCTCGCCCCTCCTCCCTTCCCTCCTCCTCCTCCTCCCTCCTCCTCCTCCTCCCCCCCCCCCTCCTCCTCCCTCCTCCTCCCTCCTCCTCCTCCCTCCTCCTCCCCCCCTCCCCTCTCTCTCTCCATTCTTCCTTGTTCCTCTGTACCAGTCTAGTTAGACACAGGGTAAGGGGGGTAGAGCCATTTCCTCTGGCCATGTTGGCACCAGCTCACTGAGAGAGGAGGAGGAGGGTGGATGGTGGATGTGATATGGAGAGAATCAGCCTCTGCTTAAAATATGGAGCGTGGTCCTCAGTAATGTGTTGTATTGGATTTGGCCCAAACATAACACTTCTGTATTCAGGACAAAAAGTCAATTGCTTTGCCACATTCTGACAATTTTATTAGTGTTTACCATAGATAATATATTGGTCCTTACCATAGATAATATATTGGTCTTTACCATAGATAATATATTGGTCTTTACCATAGATAATATATAGGTCTTTACCATAGATAATATATAGGTCTTTACCATAGATAATATATAGGTCTTTACCATAGATAATATATTGGTCCTTACCATAGATAATATATTGGTCTTTACCATAGATAATATATTGGTCTTTACCATAGATAATATATAGGTCTTTACCATAGATAATATATAGGTCTTTACCATAGATAATATATAGGTCTTTACCATAGATAATATATTGGTCCTTACCATAGATAATATATTGGTCTTTACCATAGATAATATATAGGTCTTTACCATAGATAATATATAGGTCTTTACCATAGATAATATATAGGTCTTTACCATAGATAATATATTGGTCTTTACCATAGATAATATATTGGTCTTTACCATAGATAATATATAGGTCTTTACCATAGATAATATATAGGTCTTTACCATAGATAATATATTGGTCTTTACCATAGATAATATATTGGTCTTTACCATAGATAATATATAGGTCTTTACCATAGATAATATATTGGTCTTTACCATAGATAATATATTGGTCTTTACCATAGATAATATATTGGTCTTTACCATAGATAATATATTGGTCTTTACCATAGATAATATATTGGTCCTTACCATAGATAATATATAGGTCTTTACCATAGATAATATATAGGTCTTTACCATAGATAATATATAGGTCTTTACCATAGATAATATATTGGTCTTTAACATAGATAATATATTGGTCTTTACCATAGATAATATATTGGTCCTTACCATAGATAATATATTGGTCTTTACCATAGATAATATATAGGTCTTTACCATAGATAATATATAGGTCTTTACCATAGATAATATATAGGTCTTTACCATAGATAATATATTGGTCTTTACCATAGATAACATATATGTCTTTACCATAGATAATATATAGGTCTTTACCATAGATAATATATTGGTCTTTACCATAGATAATATATTGGTCTTTACCATAGATAATATATAGGTCTTTACCATAGATAATATATAGGTCTTTACCATAGATAATATATAGGTCTTTACCATAGATAATATATTGGTCTTTACCATAGATAATATATTGGTCTTTACCATAGATAATATATTGGTCTTTACCATAGATAATATATTGGTCCTTACCATAGATAATATATTGGTCTTTACCATAGATAATATATTGGTCTTTACCATAGATAATATATTGGCCTTTACCATAGATAATATATTGGTCTTTACCATAGATAATATATTGGTCTTTACCATAGATAATATATTGGTCTTTACCTGGAAGAGCTGCTTCAGAGAGAACAGGGACCTCCGGAGCTCAGGTCCATGAGAGTTGTACAGCTTCTCTGGAAGAGAGATCAGAGTAATGTGGTTTACAACAATAACATCCATATGACTGGAAACAACATTAATATGACTGGAAACAACATCAATATGACTGGAAACAACATCCATATGACCGGAAACAACATCAATATGACCGGGGAAAGTAGACAATCAAAATCATAGTGAGAATAATCAGATAATCCAAAAAGGTTCATGTTCCATGCTTGAAGTAACACAAATCCATGTCCCAGGGAACTCCCGTCCCGTGTAGCTCAGTTGGTAGAGCATGGCGTTTGCAACGCCAGGGTTGTGGGTTCGATTCCCACGGGGGGCAGTATGAAAATGTATGCACTCACTAACTGTAAGTCGCTCTGGATAAGAGCGTCTGCTAAATGACTAAAATGTAAAAATGTAACTCATGGGATTAAACCTTGAATTAGCAGTTGTATTTCTTTAAATGCTACAAATAACCGACAGTATGCATTGTCCACCCCTCTACAGCACCTGTGGTTGTTTTGGTAGGCCTACTGTAGTGCTTAGTAAAGCTTAGTAAAGGGGTCATACGTATGCTGATCTAGGACCAGGTCGCCCCCATGTCCACGGAATCTTATTCATTGTGACCTAAAAAGGCAGGACCTGATCGTAGATCAGCCCTCCTGCTCTGAAACACGGAGCCTCCCCGACTGTAACGTTCAGACTCAGACTGCAGTAGATCAAGTTTAAAGCAGCTGAGGAAGGTGATTCCATGCAGACAGAAAGACAGACAGAGCACATCTCCTTTCAGAGAGAGAAACCAGACATCTAAAACAACGGTCAGAAGATTATGAGCTGTGGCTATGGTTACACACCGCATGCGGATCAGTGTGTGTGTGTGTGTGTGTGTGTGTGTGTGTGTGTTTGTGTGTTTTGCATACACTGTGACACACACGCCAACGGCCAGATGTAGTCACAGCTGTAAACCATGCCTGGCATACTACCACCATTCACTGCTGTCACCATGGATACCAACAACCCCTAAACAACAACATTAAACTCAGATCAGGCAGTATCTAGTAGCCTATCAGTGTTCAGTATCTAGTAGCCTATCAGGGTTCAGTATCTAGTAGCCTATCAGGGTTCAGTAATGGGATTTATTAGGCCTCATCTGGCAAGAAAACAAAACTGGTTTCAACAATGATTAGGCCCGTATTCATAAAGTGTCTTGGAGTAGGAGTATTGATCCAGGACTAGGTTCTGCCTGCTACTCATTATGATTTAAAAACCACTCCTACTCTGAAACACTTTGAATAAAGGCCTGGGTTTCACATGACTACATTATCGCTTTAACATTACTATCAACATAAATCAATACTTTATGCTAACATCCTCACTACCTCACCTCTGACCCCTGTCTAAAACATGAGGATGTGACCTCCATATCATCAGTAGATCCTTTAACAGTGACTCCTTGATTAGCTGCTGAAGGGAAGGAAGCAGAGTCATGTCCCCCAGACAACAAAACTACACAATAAGCATCCCGTTTAACTAAAAGGACGATGACCGTTGGGTTTTTCCATAACGAAATATAAACATTTCCTGTTTCTTCCTCTAAGGGGTCAGAGTTCTGTTGTCCTGCTTCTCTCTGTCGTCGGGCAGAGTAGAGGACGGACATGGGAAATGAACAGAACAACAACGGTGTTAATATTTAAAAAAGAAAGTCAATGGTGTTACTATAAAGATGTCAATGACACATACAGACTCATTTGCCAGCTGAAAGACCGGTCACTGTAAACAAGTCTAGATTACTAATACTATCAAGTATTTACTACTAAGGAATGTTAAAAATGTTGCATTGTTCAGCAGCAGTGTACCTTTGTCCTGCTTGGACTGACACTGCCATCTAAGTCTTAGTTATTTGGTTCCATGTTATGCTACAACGTCATGCATAGTGTAACACGTCGTCAGCAAAACTGATCCTGATAACGGATCACTGAGCTAGCTGAGAAGATACCAGCTGACGACTGCACAGTTCAGACCAGGTGGAGGAAGCAGAGTCCACATTAAGAGGAACTGAGGAAGGAAGGAAGGAAGGAAGGAAGGGGGGGTGGACGAGTACAGAGGCCAGAGTACAGAGACAGGCGAGACCAGAGTACAGAGGCCAGGCGAGGCCAGATTACAGAGGCCAGGCGAGGCCAGAGTACAGAGGCCAGGCAAGGCCAGAGTACAGAGGCCAGGAGAGGCCAGAGTTCAGAGACCAGGAGAGGTCAGAGTTCAGAGGCCAGGAGGTCAGAGTTCAGAGGCCAGGAGAGGTCAGAGTTCAGAGGCCAGGAGAGGTCAGCAAGAGTATATTATTATGACCCGCTGATCCTCTTTGGAAAACCCAATCTAGTTCTAGTCCACCAGATACATGTACACCTTTACTCTTCAGTATCCAAAGCACAGGCACCACATCCACATAAAACCATGCTAGCTACCAGCCATGACGACTTTGCCTGCTGCATACTGATAACATGCTAGCTAGCACCATGACAACATGCTAGCTAGTCCATGGAGAACAAGAGCACCTCCTCCCAGCTGCCCACTGCACTGAGGCTAGGAAACACCGTCACCACCGATAAATCTACGATAATCAAGAATTTCAACAAGCATTTTGCTACAGCTGGCCATGCTTTCCACCAGGCTACCCCTACCACAGCCACCAGCTCTGCACCCTCCGCTGCAACTTGCCCATGTTCTCGGGCCGACTCTTCTCTGTGTATATCAATGATGTCGCTCTTGCTGCTGGTGACTCTCAGATCCACCTCTACGCAGACGACACCATTTTGTATACATCTGGCCCTTCATTGGACACTGTGTTAACAAACCTCCAAACGAGCTTCAATGCCATACAACACTCCTTCCGTGGCCTCCAACTGCTCTTAAACGCTAGTAAAACTAAATGCATGCTCTTCAATCGAACGCTGCTTGCACCCGCCTGCCCGACTAGAATCACTACTCCTCTCGGCGGGTCTGACTTAGAATATGTGGACAACTACAAATACCTAGGTGTCTGGTTAGACTGTAAACTCTCCTTCCAGACTCACATTAAGCATCTCCAATCCAAAGTTAAATCTAGAATCGGCTTCCTATTTCACAACAAAGCCTCCTTCACTCATGCTGCCAAACATGCCCTCGTAAAACTGACTATCCTACCGATCCTTGACTTCGGCGATGTCATTTACAAAATAGCCTCCAACACCCTACTCAGCAAATTGGATGTAGTCTATCACAGTGCCATCCGTTTTTTCACCAAAGCCCCATATAATACCCACCACTGTGACCTGTACGCTCTTGTTGGCTGGCCCTCACTATATATTCGTCGCCAAACCCACTGTCTCCAGGCCATCTATAAATCACTGCTAGGCAATTCCCCGCCTTATCTTAGCTCATTGGTCACCATAGCAACACCCACCCGTAGTATGCGCTCCAGCAGGTATATCTCACTGGTCATCCCCAAAGCCAACACCTCCTTTGGCCGCCATTCCTTCCAGTTCTCTGCTGCCAATGACTGGAACAAACTGCAAAAATCTCTGAAGCTGGAGACTCTTATCTCCCTCACTAACTTTAAGCATCAGTTGTCAGAGCACCTTACCGATCACTGCACCTGTACACAGCCCATCTGAAATTAGCCCACCCAACTACCTCATCCCTATATTGTTATTTATTTTGCTCATTTGCACATCATCTTCTGCACATCTATCACTCCAGTGTTAGTGCAAAAATAATTACAATTTAGTATTATGTCCTATTTATTGCCTTACCTCCATAACTTGCTACATTTGCACACACTGTATATATATTTTCTGTTGTATTTTTGACTTTATGTTTTGTTTTACCCCATATGTAACTCTGTGTTGTTGTTTTTATCGCACTGCTTTGCTTTATCTTGGCCAGGTCGCAGTTGTAAATGAGAACTTGTTCTCAACTGGCTTACCTGGTTAAATAAAGGTGAAATAAAAAAAAAGATGACTTTACCTGCTGCATACTGATAACATGCTAACTACAGCCATGATGACTTTACCTGCTGCATACTGATAACATGCTAACTACAGCCATGATGACTTTACCTGCTGCATACTGATAACATGCTAACTACAGCCATGATGACTTTACCTGCTGCATACTGATAACATGCTAACTACATCCATGATGACTTTACCTGCTGCATACTGATAACATGCTAACTACAGCCATGATGACTTTACCTGCTGCATACTGATAACATGCTAACTACAGCCATGATGACTTTACCTGCTGCATACTGATAACATGCTAACTACAGCCATGATGACTTTACCTGCTGCATACTGATAACATGCTAACTACAGCCATGATGACTTTACCTACTGCATACTGATAACATGCTAACTACAGCCATGATGACTTTACCTGCTGCATACTGATAACATGCTAACTACAGCCATGATGACTTTACCTGCTGCAAACTGATAACATGCTAACTACAGCCATGACGACTTTACCTGCTGCATACTGATAACATGCTAACTACAGCCATGACGACTTTACCTGCTGCATACTGATAACATGCTAACTACAGCCATGATGACTTTACCTGCTGCATACTGATAACATGCTAACTACAGCCATGATGACTTTACCTGCTGCATACTGATAACATGCTAACTACAGCCATGATGACTTTACCTGCTGCATACTGATAACATGCTAACTACAGCCATGATGACTTTACCTGCTGCATACTGATAACATGCTAACTACAGCCATGATGACTTTACCTGCTGCATACTGATAACATGCTAACTACAGCCATGATGACTTTACCTGCTGCATACTGATAACATGCTAACTACAGCCATGATGACTTTACCTGCTGCATACTGATAACATGCTAACTACAGCCATGATGACTTTACCTACTGCATACTGATAACATGCTAACTACAGCCATGATGACTTTACCTGCTGCATACTGATAACATGCTAACTACAGCCATGATGACTTTACCTGCTGCATACTGATAACATGCTAACTACAGCCATGATGACTTTACCTGCTGCATACTGATAACATGCTAACTACAGCCATGATGACTTTACCTGCTGCATACTGATAACATGCTAACTACAGCCATGATGACTTTACCTGCTGCATACTGATAACATGCTAACTACAGCCATGATGACTTTACCTGCTGCATACTGATAACATGCTAACTACAGCCATGATGACTTTACCTGCTGCATACTGATAACATGCTAACTACAGCCATGATGACTTTACCTGCTGCATACTGATAACATGCTAACTACAGCCATGATGACTTTACCTGCTGCATACTGATAACATGCTAACTACAGCCATGATGACTTTACCTGCTGCATACTGATAACATGCTAACTACAGCCATGATGACTTTACCTGCTGCATACTGATAACATGCTAACTACAGCCATGATGACTTTACCTACTGCATACTGATAACATGCTAACTACAGCCATGATGACTTTACCTGCTGCATACTGATAACATGCTAACTACAGCCATGATGACTTTACCTACTGCATACTGATAACATGCTAACTACAGCCATGATGACTTTACCTGCTGCATACTGATAACATGCTAACTACAGCCATGATGACTTTACCTGCTGCATACTGATAACATGCTAACTACAGCCATGATGACTTTACCTGCTGCATACTGATAACATGCTAACTACAGCCATGATGACTTTACCTGCTGCATACTGATAACATGCTAACTACAGCCATGATGACTTTACCTGCTGCATACTGATAACATGCTAACTACAGCCATGATGACTTTACCTGCTGCATACTGATAACATGCTAACTACAGCCATGATGACTTTACCTGCTGCATCCTGATAACATGCTAACTACAGCCATGACGACTTTACCTGCTGCATACTGATAACATGCTAACTACAGCCATGATGACTTTACCTGCTGCATACTGATAACATGCTAACTACAGCCATGATGACTTTACCTACTGCATACTGATAACATGCTAACTACAGCCATGATGACTTTACCTGCTGCATACTGATAACATGCTAACTACAGCCATGACGACTTTACCTGCTGCATACTGATAACATGCTAACTACAGCCATGATGACTTTACCTGCTGCATACTGATAACATGCTAACTACAGCCATGATGACTTTACCTGCTGCATACTGATAACATGCTAACTACAGCCATGATGACTTTACCTGCTGCATACTGATAACATGCTAACTACAGCCATGATGACTTTACCTGCTGCATACTGATAACATGCTAACTACAGCCATGATGACTTTACCTGCTGCATACTGATAACATGCTAACTACAGCCATGATGACTTTACCTGCTGCATACTGATAACATGATAACTACAGCCATGACGACTTTACCTGCTGCATACTGATAACATGCTAACTACAGCCATGATGACTTTACCTGCTGCATACTGATGACATGCTAAAAAATAAAAAAATCATCCTCTGTGGCCAAATAATAAGAAACTAAGGTATTTTACTTAGCTAACAAACAAAAGTCAAACTGGAAGGTTATTTTGACTCCAGTACATGCGGTCAATGTGGCAAGACACATGGAATGAACTCCAATATGTCTGCTGGCACGATCCACTACAGAACTCCCAGAGAGAATATTACAACTGTACTTTAATACTTTTAAAAAGGGATTAAATTCCTCAGACATGATTAATAGCTTGTCATGACTTCATCTAGCAGCGTAGGAAATGAGGACGGATTGAGATGTGACCAATTTGGGCTGGAATGAGCTGATTTGTTATGCCTACTGCTTTGACGACCATGGCTCTGTCACTATGACGACCATGGCTCTGTCACTATGACGACCATGGCTCTGTCACTATGACGACCATGGCTCTGTCACTATGACGACCATGGCTCTGTCACTATGGCGGTTATGTACTCTGTTTACTGCCTGTGTGTGTGTGTGGACATGTTTAACTACACTTGTAGGGATCAGAAGTAACCCCAAGAATAGTAAACAAACAAAACTTTGACTAACTGGGGACCCCACAAGGAATAAGGCTATTTCTAGTGGGTTTAGGGTTAGATTTAGTGTTAGGAGTTAGAGTTAGGATTAAGGTTAGGTTTGGGATTAAGGTTAGGTTTGGGGTTAAGGTTTGGTTTAGGGGTTAGGGAACATAGAATTTGAAAGGGAATCGATGGGGTTTCCCCACAAGGTTAGTAAAACAAGACTGTGTGTGAGAGAGGGTACTGTCATCCTCAGACCCCGCCCCCTTGTGGTGACAGCCAATCCGGTACACCGCACACACACAGACACCACACACACAGACACCGCGCACACACCCACACACAGACACCACACACACACAATTAAAAAAATTTTTTTAGTCATTTAGCAGACGCTCTTATCCAGAGCGACTTACAGTTAGTGAGTGCATACATTATTATTATTTATTTTTTTATACTGGCCCCCGTGGGAATCGAACCCACAACCCTGGCGTTGCAAACGCCATGCTCTACCAACTGAGCTACATCCCTGCCGGCCATTCCCTCCCCTACCCTGGACGACGCTGGGCCAATTGTGCGCCGCCCCATGGGTCTCCCGGTCACGGCCGGCTACGACAGAGCCTGGATTTGAACAAGGATCTCTCGTGGCACAGCTAGCACTGTGATGCAGTGCCTTAGACCACTGCGCCACTCGGGAGACACACACACACACAGACACCACACACACACAGCCTGAGAGTTTATCAGTAGAGCAGCAGGCAGGATGCTCCAAACACAAATAAACACCATTTAGAAAAGAGGAAGAGAGGCCTTGAAGGGAGAGGAATAAACAGACCAGCTCCTTAATGCTGCTTCAGCCTCACATACTCAACAACACTATGCTCTGTGACAGACCAGCTCCTTCCTGCTGCTTCAGCCTCACATCCTCAACAACACTATGCTCTGTGACAGACTAGTGTCCTGTCCAGGGGGTGTCCTGTACATCAAGCTGTCTCACTACAGAAACAGGAGATAGACTAGTGTCCTGTCCAGGGGGTGTACTGTACATCAAGCTGTCTCACTACAGAAACAGGAGATAGACTAGTGTCCTGTCCAGGGGGTGTACTGTACATCAAGCTGTCTCACTACAGAAACAGGAGATAGACTAGTGTCCTGTCCAGGGGGTGTACTGTACATCAAGCTGTCTCACTACAGAAACAGGAGATATACTAGTGTCCTGTCCAGGGGGTGTACTGTACATCAAGCTGTCTCACTACAGAAACAGGAGATAGACTAGTGTCCTGTCCAGGGAGTGTACTGGTACATCAAGCTGTCTCACTACAGAAACAGGAGATAGACTAGTGTCCTGTCCAGGGGGTGGACTGGTACATCAAGCTGTCTCACTACAGAAACAGGAGATAGACTAGTGTCCTGTCCAGGGGGTGTACTGTACATCAAGCTGTCTCACTACAGAAACAGGAGATAGACTAGTGTCCTGTCCAGGGGGTGTACTGGTACATCAAGCTGTCTCACTACAGAAACAGGAGATAGACTAGTGTCCTGTCCAGGGGGTGTACTGGTACATCAAGCTGTCTCACTACAGAAACAGGAGATAGACTAGTGTCCTGTCCAGGGGGTGTACTGGTACATCAAGCTGTCTCACTACAGAAACAGGAGATAGACTAGTGTCCTGTCCAGGGGGTGTACTGTTCATCAAGCTGTCTCACTACAGAAACAGGAGATAGACTAGTGTCCTGTCCAGGGGGTGTACTGTTCATCAAGCTGTCTCACTACAGAAACAGGAGATAGACTAGTGTCCTGTCCAGGGGGTGTACTGCACATCAAGCTGTCTCACTACAGAAACAGGAGATAGACTAGTGTCCTGTCCAGGGGGTGTACTGTACATCAAGCTGTCTCACTACAGAAACAGGAGATAGACTAGTGTCCTGTCCAGGGAGTGTACTGGTACATCAAGCTGTCTCACTACAGAAACAGGAGATAGACTAGTGTCCTGTCCAGGGGGTGTACTGGTACATCAAGCTGTCTCACTACAGAAACAGGAGATAGACTAGTGTCCTGTCCAGGGGGTGTACTGGTACATCAAGCTGTCTCACTACAGAAACAGGAGATAGACTAGTGTCCTGTCCAGGGGGTGTACTGGTACATCAAGCTGTCTCACTACAGAAACAGGAGATAGACTAGTGTCCTGTCCAGGGGTGTACTGTACATCAAGCTGTCTCACTACAGAAACAGGAGATAGACTAGTGTCCTGTCCAGGGGGTGTACTGGTACATCAAGCTGTCTCACTACAGAAACAGGAGATAGACTAGTGTCCTGTCCAGGGGGTGTACTGGTACATCAAGCTGTCTCACTACAGAAACAGGAGATAGACTAGTGTCCTGTCCAGGGGGTGTACTGTACATCAAGCTGTCTCACTACAGAAACAGGAGATAGACTAGTGTCCTGTCCAGGGGGTGTCTGGTACATCAAGCTGTCTCACTACAGAAACAGGAGATAGACTAGTGTCCTGTCCAGGGGGTGTACTGGTACATCAAGCTGTCTCACTACAGAAACAGGAGATAGACTCCTGCGCTATGGGCCATTCTGCCTCGGACAATGAATACTTACTCATACAGAATGGTGGGAAATTCTTAGACTAGTCTAGCCTAATATATTATTTAATAATACAGGATTATATAAAATGAAGTCAAACGCTCTTTCCTGTCATGTGACAGTGGCTGACCAGCAGTAGGCTACAGTACTCAATACAATAACAGAGACTGGTGGGAAATGATTACATCAGTCTAATATCACATTATATGATTACAGCGATGCCAAGTCCTCTTCACTGGCCCTGTCATGTGATTACATCAGTCTAATATCACATTATATGATTACAGCGATGCCAAGTCCTCTTCACTGGCCCTGTCATGTGATTACATCAGTCTAATATCACATTATATGATTACAGCGATGCCAAGTCCTCTTCACTGGCCCTGTCATGTGATTACATCAGTCTAATATCACATTATATGATTACAGCGATGCCAAGTCCTCTTCACTGGCCCTGTCATGTGATTACATCAGTCTAATATCACATTATATGATTACAGCGATGCCAAGTCCTCTTCACTGGCCCTGTCATGTGATTACATCAGTCTAATATCACATTATATGATTACAGCGATGCCAAGTCCTCTTCACTGGCCCTGTCATGTGATTACATCAGTCTAATATCACATTATATGATTACAGCGATGCCAAGTCCTCTTCACTGGCCCTGTCATGTGATTACATCAGTCTAATATCACATTATATGATTACAGCGATGCCAAGTCCTCTTCACTGGCCCTGTCATGTGATTACATCAGTCTAATATCACATTATATGATTACAGCGATGCCAAGTCCTCTTCACTGGCCCTGTCATGTGATTACATCAGTCTAATATCACATTATATGATTACAGCGATGCCAAGTCCTCTTCACTGGCCCTGTCATGTGATTACATCAGTCTAATATCACATTATATGATTACAGCGATGCCAAGTCCTCTTCACTGGCCCTGTCATGTGATTACATCAGTCTAATATCACATTATATGATTACAGCGATGCCAAGTCCTCTTCACTGGCCCTGTCATGTGATTACATCAGTCTAATATCACATTATATGATTACCGCGATGCCAAGTCCTCTTCACTGGCCCTGTCATGTGATTACATCAGTCTAATATCACATTATATGATTACCGCGATGCCAAGTCCTCTTCACTGGCCCTGTCATGTGATTACATCAGTCTAATATCACATTATATTTCAACTGTTCTGCCTGCGGTTATGGAACCCCTACCTGTCCCAGACCTGCTGTTTTCAACTCTTAATGATCGGCTATGAAAAGCCAACTGAGATTTATTCCTGATTATTATTTGACCATGCTTGTCACTTATGAACATTTTTGAACATCTTGGCATGGTTCTGTTATAATCTTCACCCGGCACAGCCAGAAGAGGACTGGCCACCCCTCATAGCCTGGTTCCTCTCTAGGTTTCTTCCTAGGTTTTCGCCTTTCTAGGGAGTTTTTCCTAGCCACCGTGCTTCTACACCTGCATTACTAGCTGTTTGGGGTTTTAGGCTGGGTTTCTGTACAGCACTTCGAGATATTAGCTGATGTAAGAAGGGCTATATAAAATAAAATTGATTGAAATTGATTATATGATTACAGCGATGCCAAGTCCTCTTCACTGGCCCTGTCATGTGATTACATCAGTCTAATATCACATTAAATGATTACAGCGATGCCAAGTCCTCTTCACTGGCCCTGTCATGTGATTACATCAGTCTAATATCACATTATATGATTACAGCGATGCCAAGTCCTCTTCACTGGCCCTGTCATGTGATTACATCAGTCTAATATCACATTATATGATTACAGCGATGCCAAGTCCTCTTCACTGGCCCTGTCATGTGATTACATCAGTCTAATATCACATTATATGATTACAGCGATGCCAAGTCCTCTTCACTGGCCCTGTCATGTGATTACATCAGTCTAATATCACATTATATGATTACAGCGATGCCAAGTCCTCTTCACTGGCCCTGTCATGTGATTACATCAGTCTAATATCACATTATATGATTACAGCGATGCCAAGTCCTCTTCACTGGCCCTGTCATGTGATTACATCAGTCTAATATCACATTATATGATTACAGCGATGCCAAGTCCTCTTCACTGGCCCTGTCATGTGATTACATCAGTCTAATATCACATTATATGATTACAGCGATGCCAAGTCCTCTTCACTGGCCCTGTCATGTGATTACATCGGTCTAATATCACATTATATGATTACAGCGATGCCAAGTCCTCTTCACTGGCCCTGTCATGTCATTACATCAGTCTAATATCACATTATATGATTACAGCGATGCCAAGTCCTCTTCACTGGCCCTGTCATGTGATTACATCAGTCTAATATCACATTATATGATTACAGCGATGCCAAGTCCTCTTCACTGGCCCTGTCATGTGATTACATCAGTCTAATATCACATTATATGATTACAGCGATGCCAAGTCCTCTTCACTGGCCCTGTCATGTGATTGCATCAGTCTAATATCACATTATATGATTACAGCGATGCCAAGTCCTCTTCACTGGCCCTGTCATGTGATACTGGATGTGTCCTATGGCATCCTATTCCCTATATAGTGCACTACTATTGACCAGAGCCCTATGGGCCCAGCACTATAAAGGGGATAGGGTATCATTTGGGATGAAGACACTGGCCATCAGCAGTAAAGATTTCTTTCCCCAAGTCAGAGTTTATAAATAAGAGTCTGACACACGGATGATGTCCAACTATTTCCAGCTCGGCCTTTTAGGATTTCTGTGCCCTGGGCTTTTTCCTTTACGCATGTGGGCATCAGATCCATGTCTCAGGAGTCCAATATACTATATTATCGACAGACATTACATCTATGATCTTAAAAATAAAAAAATAAAATTAACCTTTATTTAACGAGAGAGAGAGAGACTAGGGGATCACTTGTGGTCAGAAAAGAGAGAGAGAGTGAGAGAGTGAGTGAGTGAGTGAGTGAGTGAGTGAGTGAGTGAGAGAGAGAGAGAATCACTTGTGGTCAGAAGAGCGAGAGCAAGTGGTCAGAGCAGAGCAGAGCTGGTCATCAGCACATTCCTAGAGTCAGACACAATGAGTTCAGCCAGGGTGAGATGAGATGTACCTGGAGTCCAGAGGGACAGGATGAAGGCTGATAGCCAAGAGACAAACCTTCATTCTGGTGTCAGGGAGTGTTGTCTGTGGATAATATAGTAGATCATAGATGTAATGTCTGTGGATAATATAGTAGATCATAGATGTAATGTCTGTGGATAATATAGTAGATCATAGATGTAATGTCTGTGGATAATATAGTAGATCATAGATGTAATGTCTGTGGATAATATAGCAGATCATAGATGTAATGTCTGTGGATAATATAGTAGATCATAGATGTAATGTCTGTGGATAATATAGCAGATCATAGATGTAATGTCTGTGGATAATATAGTAGATCATAGATGTAATGTCTGTGGATAATATAGTAGATCATAGATGTAATGTCTGTGGATAATATAGTAGATCATAGATGTAATGTCTGTGGATAATATAGTAGATCATAGATGTAATGTCTGTGGATAATATAGTAGATCATAGATGTAATGTCTGAGGATAATATAGTAGATCATAGATGTAATGTCTGTGGATAATATAGTAGATCATAGATGTAATGTCTGTGGATAATATAGTAGATCATAGATGTAATGTCTGTGGATAATATAGTAGATCATAGATGTAATGTCTGTGGATAATATAGTAGATCATAGATGTAATGTCTGTGGATAATATAGTAGATCATAGATGTAATGTCTGTGGATAATATAGTAGATCATAGATGTAATGTCTGTGGATAATATAGTAGATCATAGATGTAATGTCTGTGGATAATATAGTAGATCATAGATGTAATGTCTGTGGATAATATAGTAGATCATAGATGTCATGTCTGTGGATAATATAGTAGATCATAGATGTCATGTCTGTGGATAATATAGTAGATCATAGATGTCATGTCTGTGGATAATATAGTAGATCATAGATGTCATGTCTGTGGATAATATAGTAGATCATAGATGTAATGTCTGTGGATAATATAGTAGATCATAGATGTAATGTCTGTGGATAATATAGTAGATCATAGATGTAATGTCTGTGGATAATATAGTAGATCATAGATGTAATGTCTGTGGATAATATAGTAGATCATAGATGTAATGTCTGTGGATAATATAGTAGATCATAGATGTAATGTCTGTGGATAATATAGTAGATCATAGATGTAATGTCTGTGGATAATATAGTATATTGGACTCCTGAGACTCCGAGACGGAGTAGACTGAAGGCTGGGAGAACAGTAGGAGACAGGACCTAGAAAAAGGTCACAGGTCAAAGGTCACAGATGTGATACCTCAGATCACTCTGGTGGTCCAGGCTGTGTCCCAAACTGCACACTATTCCCTTAATAGTGCACTATGGGCTCTGGTCCAAAGTAGTGCACTACATATGCATTTGGGATACGCCCAGCCTCAAGGTAAGACTCAATATATAAAAACAAACCTCCATATAAGGAAACAACCCCAAAACAACACAGAGACCTGGGTCATTAAAACAAGAGCTGCATTTTTGTATGAGCTGCCAAACATGCAGCAGAGCAGAGAAATCTAAATTATTCCCACAATCTGGAGGACCAACGCTGAGGTGAAGTGTGTATCCCAAATGGCACCCTAATTCACCATTGGTCCTGGTCAAAAGCAGTGCACTACATAGGGAATAGGGGTGCCATTTTTTTGGGGGGCGCAAGAGGAGGTTAGGTTCAGCAGCTGTCGAAGGCCAGACTGATAATGAAATCTGATCGTTTGGCTAGTCACCCCATCAGAAGAGTCGGGAGCCCGTTGCTACCTACCTTCTGATATACCGGAGCCCTATCCAGTCTACAGCCATAGGCCTGCTCTCCCAAATCACACCCTATTCACCTTACAGTTAGGGTTAGGGTTAGGCTGTGACCACAGGGTTAGGGTTAGGCTGTGACCACAGGGTTAGGGTTAGGCTGTGACCACAGGGTTAGGGTTAGGCTGTGACCACAGGGTTAGGGTTAGGCTGATATACCGGAGCCCTACCCAGTCTACAGCCATAGGCCTGCTCTCCCAAATCACACCCTATTCCCCTTACAGTTAGGGTTAGGGTTAGGCTGTGACCACAGGGTTAGGGTTAGGCTGATATACCGGAGCCCTATCCAGTCTACAGCCATAGGCCTGCTCTCCCAAATCACACCCTATTCCCCTTACAGTTAGGGTTAGGGTTAGGCTGTGACCACAGGGTTAGGGTTAGGCTGATATACCGGAGCCCTACCCAGTCTACAGCCATAGGCCTGCTCTCCCAAATCACACCCTATTCCCCTTACAGTTAGGGTTAGGGTTAGGCTGTGACCACAGGGTTAGGGTTAGGCTGTGACCACAGGGTTAGGGTTAGGCTGATATACCGGAGCCCTACCCAGTCTACAGCCATAGGCCTGCTCTCCCAAATCACACCCTATTCGCCTTACAGTTAACCACGTTTGATCAGGGCTCATAGGGTGCCATTGGGACTGCTCAACATAGGTAGTGCCCTATATACAATACCAGGTCCATGAGTCAGGAGAACAGCAAAAGGAACATACTCCATCATCATCATCATAACAGTCAAAGGAGTACTTGTAAAACACACAAAAACTGTCAAAATCAGTCAGACTCACTGCAGGCCCCAAGAGACAGTTCTATTAGTGTACACCCAGAGCTCAACAGAAACCCTCTTCACCAACAGCCTGTTCTTTCAGGCTGGCAGCACCATAACACGCTATATGAGGACGTACAGTGTGTTTCAGCATCCATATATAATGTGATAATGGCTGTGACCACAGGGCTAGGGTTAGGCTGTGACCACAGGGTTAGGGTTAGGCTGTGACCACAGGGTTAGGGTTAGGCTGTGACCACAGGGTTAGGGTTAGGCTGTGACCACAGGGTTAGGGTTAGGCTGTGACCACAGGGTTAGGGTTAGGCTGTGACCACAGGGTTAGGGTTAGGCTGTGACCACAGGGTTAGGGTTAGGCTGTGACCACAGGGTTAGGGTTAGGCTGTGACCACAGGGTTAGGGTTAGGCTGTGACCACAGGGTTAGGGTTAGGCTGTGACCAGAGGGTTAGGGTTAGGGTTAGGCTGTGACCACACGGTTAGGGTTAGGCTGTGACCAGAGGGTTAGGGTTAGGATGTGACCAGAGGGTTAGGGTTAGGCTGTGACCACAGGGTTAGGGTTAGGCTGTGACCACAGGGTTAGGGTTAGGCTGTGCCCACAGGGTTAGGGTTAGGCTGTGACCACAGGGTTAGGGTTAGGCTGTGCCCACAGGGTTAGGGTTAGGCTGTGACCACAGGGTTAGGGTTAGGCTGTGACCACAGGGTTAGGATTCAGCTGCTACTGCTAGGCATCTGGCACCACTTTACTCAGCTTAGCAGCACAATGACCTCTGATAGTGATCAACACCAACCCACTGAGCTAATAGACCTGCATACCCAACACATAGACCCAGCCCATAGACCCAACCCATAGCTACCTTTGATAACGCAAAGCCTCTGGAGTTACTAAGACTAGCTAACCCTCAGACACGGCACAGAGCTACCAAGATGAACTTCAAGGTGACACGCCCACTCCTTAAAGCATTGAATGCAGCTACAGTAGAATGTGTAAGTTGACTGTAACCGACTGGAGGTCAACGGGGGAAACCAGGAAAACCAGCACCACAAACCCCTGCTTGGTTCAAAGCAAACCATTGGCCAGTCAACAAAAAGATCCAGCCAAAACATCCAATACAATCTCTCCCTCAGGAGGTGGGAGGTACCTGGGCTAATTTGATTGGACAGCAACCTGTTCCTGTTTGGTATTTGATTGGACGACAGCCTGTTCTGTTGAGCTTCGACCAAGAGCAGCAAGGTCAGGAAGAACTCTGTCAGTCCTGCCAGCGTTTTAAATGTGTGATAAGCGCTTAAGTTAATGTCATTACACACTGACCTGCTCTCTAGAAAACACACAGTGGGGAAAGCATTCTAACCATACCGGGCCCTGGAGCCTGGCAGGGCAGTGACTCAGGTCAAACCTGGGCCAGGCCTGTTAAGTGAAGGGACCGCAGGGAGAAGACCCCACCAGTCAGTTGACATTACATTTACGTTTTAGGAAACAGAATTTGACCAGTTGAACGAAAACACACTGAATGTGTTACAGGTACAGGACTAATTAACAGTAAATGACCTGGGGGGGAATCTGACTGGATACCTGCTCCACTCTCACCTGATCTGACCGTTGTTATGTCATGTTTAGGCTACAGGAGGACGACGCATCTGGATGCACTCCAAATCGACAGCACTCCATACATTCAACAGGTCAGCTCACGTCGTTGTTCAAGACTCATGTGCAGAGCACCCATGGAGAAGGAGTGGCTGTTTCTCTACCTTCTGGTTTCCCACAACAACAATCCAAGTCTGTTGTGGGTGTTTCTAAATGGCAGAGCACACCATCATATCTCATCATATCTCTTACCACTGTGTATGCCGCCAACTCTCTGGCCTCTGAGTCCAAGCCAGAGGATATACAGTGCCTTCGGAAAGTATTCAGACCTTGATTTCTTCCCCATTTTGTTACGTTACAGCCTTATTCTAAAATTGATTAAATCATTTTTTTCCCCTCATCAATCTACACACAATACCCCATAATGACAAAGCAAAAACAGGTTTGTAGAATACTTATGAAATATCACATTTACATAAGTATTCAGACCCTTTACTCAGTACTTTGTTGAAGCACCTTTGGCAGCCATTACAGCCTCGAGTCTTCTTGGGTATGACGCTATAAGCTTGGCACACCTGTATTTGGGGAGTTTCTCCCATTCTTCTCTGCAGATCCTCTCAGGCTCTGTCAGGTTGAATTGGGAGGATCGCTGCACAGCTATTTTCAGGTCTCTGCAGAGATGTTCGATCGGGTTCAAGTCCGGGCTCTGGCTGGGACACTCAAGGACATTCAGAGACTTGTCCTGAAGCCACTCCTGCATTGTCTTGGCTGTGTGCTTAGGGTCGTTGTCCTGTTGGAAGGTGAACCTTTACCCCAGTCTGAGGTCCTGAGAGCTCTGGAGCAGGTTTTCATCAAGGATCTCTCTGTACTTTGCTCCGTTCATCTTTCCCTGGATCCTGACTAGTCTCCCAGTCCCTGCCGCTGAAAAACATCCCCACAGTATGATGCTGCCACCACCATGCTTCACCGTAGTGATGGTGCCATGTTTCCTCCAGACGTGACGCTTGTCATTCAGGCCAAAGAGTTCAATCTTGGTTTCATCAGACCATAGAATCTTGTTTCTCATGGTCTGAGAGTCCTTTAGGTGCCTTTGGGCAAACTCCAAAAATCTCAAGGATGATCAATGGAAACAGGATGCACCTGAGCTCAATTTTGAGTCTCATAGCAAAGGGTCTGAATACATTTGTTTTTTATTTTTAATACATTTGCAAACATTTCTAAAAACCAGTTATCGCTTTGTCATTATGGGGTATTGTGTGTAGATTGATGAGGAAATGTTTTATTTAATCCATTTTAGAATAAGGCTGTAATGTAACGCAATATGGAAAAAGGGAAGGGGTCTGAATACTTTCCGAATGCACTGTATAGAGACTAGAGTTAGGCTGTAGAAAGAGACAGGATATATAGAGAGTTAGGCTGTGGAAAGAGACAGGATATATAGAGAGTTAGGCTGTGGAAAGAGACAGGATATATAGAGAGTTAGGCTGAGGAAAGAGACAGGATATATAGAGAGTTAGGCTGTAGAAAGAGACAGGATATATAGAGAGTTAGGCTGTAGAAAGAGACAGGATATATAGAGCGTTAGGCTGTAGAAAGAGACAGGATATATAGAGAGTTAGGCTGTAGAAAGAGACAGGATATATAGAGAGTTAGGCTGTAGAAAGAGACAGGATATATAGAGAGTTAGGCTGAGGAAAGAGACAGGATATATAGAGAGTTAGGCTGTGGAAAGAGACAGGATATATAGAGAGTTAGGCTGTAGAAAGAGACAGGATATATAGAGAGTTAGGCTGTAGAAAGAGACAGGATATATAGAGAGTTAGGCTGTAGAAAGAGACAGGATATATAGAGAGTTAGGCTGTAGAAAGAGACAGGATATATAGAGAGTTAGGCTGTAGAAAGAGACAGGATATATAGAGAGTTAGGCTGTAGAAAGAGACAGGATATATAGAGAGTTAGGCTGAGGAAAGAGACAGGATATATAGAGAGTTAGGCTGTAGAAAGAGACAGGATATATAGAGAGTTAGGCTGTAGAAAGAGACAGGATATATAGAGAGTTAGGCTGTGGAAAGAGACAGGATATATAGAGAGTTAGGCTGTAGAAAGAGACAGGATATATAGAGAGTTAGGCTGTAGAAAGAGACAGGATATATAGAGAGTTAGGCTGAGGAAAGAGACAGGATATATAGAGAGTTAGGCTGTAGAAAGAGACAGGATATATAGAGAGTTAGGCTGTAGAAAGAGACAGGATATATAGAGAGTTAGGCTGTGGAAAGAGACAGGATATATAGAGAGTTAGGCTGTGGAAAGAGACAGGATATATAGAGAGTTAGGCTGTAGAAAGAGACAGGATATATAGAGAGTTAGGCTGTAGAAAGAGACAGGATATATAGAGAGTTAGGCTGTAGAAAGAGACAGGATATATAGAGAGTTAGGCTGTAGAAAGAGACAGGATATATAGAGAGTTAGGCTGTAGAAAGAGACAGGATATATAGAGAGTTAGGCTGTAGAAAGAGACAGGATATATAGAGAGTTAGGCTGTAGAAAGAGACAGGATATATAGAGAGTTAGGCTGTAGAAAGAGACAGGATATATAGAGAGTTAGGCTGTAGAAAGAGACAGGATATATAGAGAGTTAGGCTGTAGAAAGAGACAGGATATATAGAGAGTTAGGCTGTAGAAAGAGACAGGATATATAGAGAGTTAGGCTGTAGAAAGAGACAGGATATATAGAGAGTTAGGCTGTAGAAAGAGACAGGATATATAGAGAGTTAGGCTGTAGAAAGAGACAGGATATATAGAGTTAGGCTGTGGAAAGAGACAGGATATATAGAGAGTTAGGCTGTAGAAAGAGACAGGATATATAGAGAGTTAGGCTGTAGAAAGAAACAGGATATATAGAGAGTTAGGCTGTAGAAAGAGACAGGATATATAGACAGTTAGGCTGTAGAAAGAGACAGGATATATAGACAGTTAGGCTGTGGAAAGAGACAGGATATATAGAGAGTTAGGCTGTAGAAAGAGACAGGATATATAGAGAGTTAGGCTGTAGAAAGAGACAGGATATATAGAGAGTTAGGCAGTAGAAAGAGACAGGATATATAGAGAAAGGCTGGGCTATGGATAGAGTCTCAAGGCCACTGGGCTAAGGTGTAAAACTAGCTAAGCCAGGAGAAAGGCCTCTGATACTGATACGGTGTAAAGGGTGATAAACAGGGCAGATGAGTCACACAGCAACAACATGTGACCCTGACCCAAACACAGCACAGCATGGCCCTGGCCTCATCCCAAACCACATCATCACAGGGGGACGCAGCATGGCCCTGGCCTCATCCCAAACCACATCATCACAGGGGGACGCCAGGGGGACACTAGGGTCCACAACAACAGCTGAGAGGGAGAGGGCTGAGAGGGCGAGGGCTGAGAGGGCTGAGAGGGAGAGGGCTGAGAGGGCTGAGAGGGCTGAGAGGGGAGAGGGCTGAGAGGGAGAGGGCTGAGAGGGAGAGGGCTGAGAGGGGAGAGGGCTGAGAGGGAGAGGGCTGAGAGGGCTGAGAGGGAGAGGGCTGAGAGGGAGAGGGCTGAGAGGGAGAGGGCTGAGAGGAGAGGGCTGAGAGGGCTGAGAGGGGAGAGGGCTGAGAGGGAGAGGACTGAGAGGGAGAGGACTGAGAGGGAGAGGGCTGAGAGGGAGAGGGCTGAGAGGGCTGAGAGGGGAGAGGGCTGAGAGGGCTGAGAGGGGCTGAGAGGGAGAGGGCTGAGAGGGAGAGGGCTGAGAGGGAGAGGGCTGAGAGGGCTGAGAGGGCTGAGAGGGCTGAGAGGGGAGAGGGCTGAGAGGGCTGAGAGGGTGAGGGCTGAGAGGGAGAGGGCTGAGAGGGAGAGGGCTGAGAGGGAGAGGGCTGAGAGGGGAGAGGGCTGAGAGGGCTGAGAGGGGAGAGGGCTGAGAGGGCTGAGAGGGTGAGGGCTGAGAGGGAGAGGGCTGAGAGGAGGAGGGCTGAGAGGAGGAGGGCTGAGAGGGAGAGGGCTGAGACGGCTGAGAGGGCTGAGAGGGCTGAGAGGGCTGAGAGGGCTGAGAGGGCGAGGACTGAGAGGGCTGAGAGGGAGAGGGCTGAGAGGGAGAGCTATCCAAGAAGACCTGAGCTCACCCTGCTTGCTGACCACTCCTTTAGATCTGAAAGCATTGGGTAGGTAAGCAATAGGGTAATTGCTCACACCTGTCTAATCTCTTCACTTTTACAGGAGTGGCTACTGGCTAGGGATCGATTTGGAATTCCGCCCAAGGACAACAACAACAGCTGATAGGGCAAGTGATCTAAGGAAGACGTCTGACTGACTGGGATGATGAGACGGCGTGACGAGCGCCAGAAGCATGAAGCCATGCCACCCCACCACAGGAGCCAGGAGCCGTGTGTCACAGGGGACAGAGAAATACCTCACCTCTGACCACAGCCCTGGAGATAGCCTCGAACTAACACCTCAGCCCTGACAACAGAGAAAGATATAGCCTCTGTCAGCTGGGTGTGGAGGCCCTGACCAGCCCTAGATAGATAGCCTTTGACAGCCTTTACCCACTAGGTGTGGAACCTGGGGGCAGTCTGGGAGGAGCCTGGGGGCAGTCTGGGAGGAGCCTGGGAGCAGTCTGGGAGGAGCCTGGGGGCAGTCTGGGAGGAGCCTGGGGGCATCAGAGTTGGCTAACCGCAACCCTCAACTGACTGCCCTTGGGGCGCTGCAGGGGAGATGGGAGTATATGTGACTTGTTTCAGGAAACTAGGCGTATGTCGCGCGTCACTACATCACAGGAGAGGCATTTGAACTTAAACTTTTTTTTAAATCTAAATGTGTTCTTTTGGCACAAATGCCTTCTGGAACATGTGAACTTTCATGTGCCTTAATAACAAACGTGTATGCCATCTGTAAATACGAATAGAATTGTTAAATTACAAGCCTAGTTGGTTTAGCCACAGAAAAGACAGGAACTTTCCCGCTAGCCATGATTGGCTGAGATAATGGATGGGCTGGTCATGCCGAGAGTTGAGTTCGGATTGGTCTGCCATGTTGCACGCTTCTGTCTATAACATGAGCTGGTCAGTATGTGTAGGTAATCCTTTCTAACGCGGCTTTTTTAAAGATATCACGTAGTAGAACTTGTGTTAAAATACACTAGTTATGCTATTTTGGACCACCAGGCAGCCTGTAGTTTTTGTGTTTATACTTTTTCATAACGACAACGACAAGTTTGATGTCGGACGACAATAGAATGTTCACCTGTCGATAGACGTAGTATAAACCAGCCTTTAGTCTTGGAATCTTTGGTTGTTTAGAACACTACCGTACTCACTCTGTTTAGCACATGGCCTCACATGGGAAACCTTAAAGAGCTGGGTGGGGCTAAGGCTTTAGAGGGTGTGAACGATGCTGAATGGGTGGAGACAAAGAAGAGCTTTCCAGTAGGTACCAAAACATTCAAGGCCTATTTTCTCAAAAGTGAGGTTACAAGTTGATCAACTTTCAAAGCAGACATTTTTTCCCATTGTTCCTCAACTGTAGTGTATAATATACCATTTTCTAGCTCTGAGTCTCTACTTTTATCCAATGTAAAAAAAACACAATTTCAAATGTTGCTACATAAGACCGAATCGAGCTGGTCGGTCACATATGTCTGCATCCCAAATATACATAGACTCTAACTAATACCTCAGCCCTGATCTCAGACCTGTACATATACTTTACCATCTAGGTGTGGAACTAAAGGGAAGGGCTGGAGCACAGTGGGGACAGAGAGAGTGAGGATATCACAGTGGGGACAGAGAGAGAGAGGACATCACAGTGGGGACAGAGAGAGAGAGGACATCACAGTGGGGACAGAGAGAGAGAGGACATCACAGTGGGGACAGAGAGAGAGAGGACATCACAGTGGGGACAGAGAGAGAGGACATCACAGTGGGGACAGAGAGAGAGAGAGGACATCACAGTGGGGACAGAGAGAGAGAGGACATCACAGTGGGGACAGATAGAGAGAGGACATCACAGTGGGGACAGAGAGAGAGGACATCACAGTGGGGACAGAGAGAGAGAGAGGACATCACAGTGGGGACAGAGAGAGAGAGAGAGGACATCACAGTGGGGACAGAGAGAGAGAGGACATCACAGTGGGGACAGAGAGAGAGAGGACATCACAGTGGGGACAGAGAGAGAGAGGACATCACAGGGGGGGACAGAGAGAGAGAGAGGACATCACAGTGGGGACAGAGAGAGAGAGAGGACATCACAGTGGGGACAGAGAGAGAGAGAGAGGACATCACAGTGGGAACAGAGAGAGAGAGAGGACATCACAGTGGGGACAGAGAGAGAGAGGACATCACAGTGGGGACAGAGAGAGAGAGGACATCAAAGTGGGGACAGAGAGAGAGAGAACATCAGTGGGGACAGAGAGAGAGAGGACATCACAGTGGGGACAGAGAGAGAGAGAGACGTCACAGTGGGGACAGAGAGAGAGAGAGACATCAGTGGGGACAGAGAGAGAGAGAGGACATCACAGTGGGGACAGAGAGAGAGAGGACATCACAGTGGGGACAGAGAGAGAGGACATCACAGTGGGGACAGAGAGAGAGAGGACATCACAGTGGGGACAGAGAGAGAGAACATCAGTGGGGAAAGAGAGAGAGGGACATCACAGTGGGGACAGAGAGAGAGAGGGACGTCACAGTGGGGACAGAGAGAGAGAGGACATCACAGTGGGGACAGAGAGAGAGAGGGACATCACAGTGGGGACAGAGAGAGAGGACATCACAGTGGGGACAGAGAGAGAGGACATCACAGTGGGGACAGAGAGAGAGAGGACATCACAGTGGGGACAGAGAGAGAGGACATCACAGTGGGGACAACCCACAACCTTGCTCAACCCAACCTTCAACATTAAACCATTAACCCTCGGGGCACCTGTCCACAAGCAGTGCTTGGGTTAATCCAGTTTTACATTTTGACTGCAACCCTGTTCACAGGAGTGGCCTCATGGAAAGACATATCTGAAGAGTCCCAGTCAGAGGCCTGTCTTTACTGCCCATGTAAGGGGCGGCCTAAGGGGGTTCCATTATTAGTGGGGAAGAATTTAACCATTGTACTGGTCCCCTGAGAACCAAGTCCCTTCAGCCTCTACAGATCAGAGAAAATAACTCTAGAAAAAACCTCAGGTCCAAACAACACCCTATTCCCTATATAGTGCACTACTTTTTGACCAGGGCCCCATAGGGACTATGTAGGAAATAGGGCACCATTTGGGATGTAGCCCTCATCTTCTTAGGGAGTTGTTATGCCCGCTGTATGGGTACATGTAGCCCTCTATGGGCCCTCCCTCGCTCTACTGTAGAAATAGCTGCCAATGAGGCTACAGGCCTGTGGAAAACTTAGTCTGGGGCCTTGTACTAAGGTCTGGGGAGAGAAGAGGAGGACTAGAGCTGGGTTCTCAAGGGCTAGGGGGTTGGAGTGAGGCTGGGCCTGGCCTGGGAGAGGGGGTTTGGTTTGGGACTAAGGGCTAGGGGTTTGGAGTGAGGCTGGGCCTGGCCTGGGAGAGGGGTTTGGTTTGGGACTAAGGGCTAGGGGTGTGGAGTGAGGCTGGGCCTGGCCTAGGGACAGGGAGTTTGGTTTGGGACTAAGGGCTAGGGGTGTGGAGTGAGGCTGGGCCTGGGAGAGGGGTTTGGTTTGGGACTAAGGGGCTAGGGGTGTGGAGTGAGGCTGGGCCTGGCCTAGGAGAGGGGTTTGGTTTGGGACTAAGGGCTAGGGGTGTGGAGTGAGGCTGGGCCTGGCCTGGGAGAGGGGTTTGGTTTGGGACTAAGGGCTAGGGGTGTGGAGTGAGGCTGGGCCTGGCCTAGGAGAGGGGTTTGGTTTGGGACTAAGGGCTAGGGGGTGTGGAGTGAGGCTGGGCCTGGCCTAGGACAGGGGTTTGGTTTGGGACTAAGGGCTAGGGGTGTGGAGTGAGGCTGGGCCTGGCCTAGGAGAGGGGTTCGGTTTGGGACTAAGGGCTAGGGGTGTGGAGTGAGGCTGGGCCTGGCCTAGGAGAGGGGTTTGGTTTGGGACTAAGGGCTAGGGGTGTGGAGTGAGGCTGGGCCTGGCCTAGGAGAGGGGTTTGGTTTGGGACTAAGGGCTAGGGGTGTGGAGTGAGGCTGGGCCTGGCCTGGGAGAGGGGTTTGGTTTGGGACTAAGGGCTAGGGGTGTGGGTGAGGCTGGGCCTGGCCTAGGAGAGGGGTTTGGTTTGGGACTAAGGGCTAGGGGGTGTGGAGTGAGGCTGGGCCTGGCCTAGGAGAGGGGTTTGGTTTGGGACTAAGGGCTAGGGGGTGTGGAGTGAGGCTGGGCCTGGCCTAGGAGAGGGGTTTGGTTTGGGACTAAGGGCTAGGGGTGTGGAGTGAGGCTGGGCCTGGCCTAGGAGAGGGGTTTGGTTTGGGGACTAAAGGCTAGGGGTGTGGAGGTGGGGGTGGGCCTGGCCTAGGAGAGGGGTTTGGTTTGGGACTAAGGGCTAGGGGTGTGGAGTGAGGCTGGGCCTGGCCTAGAAGAGGGTTTGGTTTGGGACTAAGGGCTAGGGGTGTGGAGTGAGGCTGGGCCTGGCCTAGGAGAGGGTTGGTTTGGGACTAAGGGCTAGGGATGTGGAGGTGGGGGTGGGCCTGGCCTAGGAGAGGGGTTTGGTTTGGGACTAAGGGGCTAGGGGTGTGGAGTGAAGGACTGCGGTTAGAGCCTGGTGTTTAGGATAAGGGCTAAGGACTGGAGGTGGAGGCTGTGATTTGAAGGGTTGGCTGGGGAAGACGCTGGGCCCATACATACCGGGAGGGACAACTAAACAGACCTTACAGAAGCCTTACTGAACTCTCTCACTACCCATCAGATACCGGTACAGGCTGGGACAGTGTGCTGTGAGCTGCAATGTGTTGTGGAGGTGTGAGTGTCAAGGCTCTGCGTCTGTTTAAGTAATGACTGTCTGGTTTAGAACTCATCACTGTGGTGTTTACTCTGCTCTGACCTTCAAGGCCATGATCACACACAGGACAGACAGACAGACAGACAGACAGACAGACAGACAGACAGACAGACAGACAGACAGACAGACAGACAGACAGACAGACAGACAGACAGACAGACAGACAGACAGACAGACAGACAGACAGACAGACAGACAGACAGACAGACAGACAGACAGACAGACAGACAGACAGACAGACAGACAGACAGACAGACAGACAGACAGACAGACAGACAGACAGACAGACAGACAGACAGACAGACAGACAGACAGACAGACAGACAGACAGACAGACAGAC